>NC_056725.1:1966367750-1966667750 GCF_019279795.1 Protopterus annectens | reverse complement strand
ACTCTGCTCGACAGGGGCACAGGAAAATAATTTTCTTGGGTGGCAAAATCCAGGGTACCTTTTTGGCTAGGCTTATAGAGGCCCTAGGGCCAATAGCCTAGTACCTACCTATGAACCTATGAACAGAACCATTTTATAGGAGATCTTGTCTGTAGTAAGCTTCACAGTAGTTCTTGCTATCCTTATAACAGCTCTTTTTGTTGAAAACTTGGTAACTGAGTGATGCAATGCTTAGTTAATTACTTATGTCTTTACTCTTTATTTAGTGCTGCTGGGCAACCTCCACTCATTCATTCGTGGTCCTATATTTGTTTAAACGCAGAAAGATGACCTGTAGCTACTTTAGTGTTGTCTTACCATCTGTTTGATTCCCTGTTGAGTTTTCTACTTTATCTGCTGATGACGGGCTCTATGTGGGTTCTGAGCACATACTCCTACTGTCTAGCTATCAAAGCACTTCTTTGGGATCTGTGATATGTTTTCCTCTACTATGACATAGCTGAACTACCACTGGATATGCCAGCTTCATTTTAGTTCTTTTATGTCTATCTCAGTGCATAACAGGAAGGAATGCTGCTCTTATCTTTCTTGTGTCCAGGGTATAGTCTTGGTCAATGTAAACTCTGTCAGAGAGCAACATCCACCTTGCTCACAGTTTTTATAGCAAGGATAAAATATTTTCTTTTAATTTAACTGTTTCAAAGCATGCTGTTATCTAACTCTGGCTTTGATGACCCCCCCCCCCCCCCGCCACCACGGGGGACCCAGCCCATTCTATGAGTGCATTCATTCTTTATCTTTTGCTCTGGCATTTCGGCCCTTTCAGCATTTAATTTTGTCAGAAACTGCTCTCAATTGTTTTCTTTCCCCTCAGCAATACTACTGAAATCATAGCTCTCAACCGATCAGAGACAAATCTCAACAGAATCAGGGACAAATCCTCAAATAACCAGGGACAGTCAGGGACATTTTTAAAATATTTGTACTATTAACTTGAAACATTTGCAGAATAAGAGAATGTGGATTAATATATATTTTTCTGATGTAAAATGTTTATAACTCTGAATTACTATCATTATTTATTAAGGGCAATTCACCACCTTTTCTTCAGCAGTCACCAGTTTTAAGAGGGATTAAGAAGGACAGACCTACAATCTAAATCAGGGACGTCCCTGAAGATCAGGGACAGTTGAGAGGTCTGAATGAAATGGAGATTCTGTCTCCTTGATCTGTCCTGCCTGATCACAAACCTTGACTTCTATGTAGATGTAATCTTGCTTCTGTCATTTTGACCTAAAGGCAGACTTGCTCTGCTTCTTGCAGAGTGTCCTGTATTAGATCTGCATAGTTACTAAGGACATTTTCTATCTCTTGAAATTGTGTTTGGGTCCCCATTATAAATTTCTTCATGAATGAATTTATCTTTTTTAATTCTCTTTGAACTTTCTTCATGGTCACTTGATCAGGGTCAGTCTGGGTCATTATGTGCTCCACTGAGTCAGGTTTGGGTACCTTATTTGTTGGTTCTGTTACATTTTTATTCCTTTTTTTCCATGTCCTAACTGATTTGTTACTTTTGAAGACATCTAGTGCTTCCACAATAAGTATCAAGATTTGACTGAAGATTGTCATTTTAAACCAGTGCTCTTCAACATTTGAAACTTCTGTGGGTAAGGAGAGCAGGTTGTCTTAATGACTCCATAACTGATGTCCCAAGTAGTGATTATTCTATAGGGACTAGACTAACTGATGAAGTTTCTAGGTAGCTGAGAATTATTGGATAAAATTTACAACTCTTTTTAATTCGTTCCTTCTCTTTTTTCATTCACTATTTACACTACAGAATGGAGCTGAGTGCAGCACAGTCTGTGACTGCTCTGTGCAGCTTACATTTTTCCCATAAGCCAGTAGCACCAAATGGTCTTCCTTCCTACTATAGTCTTTAGACACAATTGTGCAAAGGGCCACATTTGCTTCCACTGATCTATAATACACTGCAACTGGCTGTGCTGAATTTCATGCTGTTGTTCTAAAGAGACCCAGGAAATCTTGCTATTCAACCCTTGTATCTTGATATCCACCAGTTTATAGGTATTATGCCCTCCCTCCCTCCTTCTACCTTCTTATTTGTGTTAATACTCTCTTAGTCCTGCTTTATTCTCCTTTAAGGGTTTATCACTCAATTGCACTGGACAGCATGGAGAGGCAGACAACCAACCCTTCTTCCATTGTCAGCCTTCTAATACTTTGTATACTAAAACAGTATCGGAACTGTCTCATGCTCTCAAAAAATGAAATCCTGCTCAGTCTTATAGAGTCTATATGGGAGAGTTGTAAACACCTTGTGAGATTGGAGGCATCTCCTTCCCAGCTTAAACCATGCAGTTAACATTACATAAAAATAAACTCCACCCAAGAAAATACATCATTTTCATACAGAGAACAGAAAAATGTCTTAAGCTGATTTCAGGGAGGTTATTGTTCCACTGTGTTTGGCATTCATCGGGCCTGTCATTGAGTGCGGTGCCCCCTTTGGTATGTACCTGGCCAGGCGTATCCAGCGGCTGGAGCATCCATAGAGGTTCCTCACTAAAAGAATGCAGGACAAAAGTAATATTTCCTATGCAGACCACCTGAAGGCCCTATGCCTCTGTTTTGTCTCCTACAGGCTTTTGAGGGGAGATCTATGCCTGGCATACAGGGCATTGTCAGACCCCACTCTGATGGACCTCCTGCATAGCCACAAAACAAACAGTACCAGAATTACCCATTCTGAGGCCTTAAACCTTGCCTATTATATAGGTTGCACCTGCTGTATAGATAGGTATTTATCCCCGGGACTGCCCCATCTGTGGAGCAGGCTTCCCATCCATGTGGGGCAGGATTCCTCCCTAGTCCAATTCAGGTGCAACTTGGACAATTGGATGGGAAACCAGAAATTCATCCCTGGTTTGACACCTATGTCTCAGATGCAAACAGGTAACCTGTAAATGGTTCATCTCCCAGGCCCATGTTTACACTTATCAAAGGTGTTAGAACTCGTCAGAGATTTGGGATGCATGGCTAGGCTTAAAAAGGCATTTGTGGTCATTAGCCTAGTAAACACCTATAAGCCTATGAACCTATGAACCTATGATGTCAGTAAAAATTCTTACCAAGTCCTACTAAAACTCTTTTGTTTAGGTACAAGCTTAAACCCTGCCCCAATAACATGCACTGCCTGCACTTCCACATCAGTAAGTCACTGGATAGCTAACTATTGCCATGTCTAGAACTCATAAACCAGCCTCTGTGAGTTTTCTAGTATTTGGTGACTCATTGTTAGACATGCAGATTCCATGTTCACCAGGCTGGGCAAAGACAGGAATATAATCATCTGTCTTTCAGGAGTCAGGATTACTAACTTAAGAAGGACAGTCAAGACTCTTATGAATGCATTATGACAGCAATCCATCGGGGAGGAAATTACTTGGATTACAAAACTCTGAGGGGACATGAAAGAACTTGTTACACATGCATTAGATAGGGAAAGACTCTGGTTATAAAGAGAATCCCAGCTTCACCAAGAGTGATGCCTTAATATAAGGAAAAAATGGTTTCAACAACAGGATAAGTAGCTGATGTCATTCCAGAGGATCCAGTACTTACTGTGAGATGATCAACAAACAAACTTGCTTTGTAAAGGATGCCTTGCATCTCCTGTTCAAGAGTTTCTGCATATTGGCTAAAGCCTTTGCTAAACCAATTACATTTTATAGGCTGTGCTCATCTAATGGACATCCAAACTTTTCTCAATTTTAGGTGCCTGAAGAAACTGCCAGATCTTGAGGCACTTCTGTATCTGGAATATCCATGTACATGAAGCTACCAAAATATGGTTCAAATATAGGGAAAGCACTCCCACAGTGAGTGGGTTTTGCATCTACCATGACTTTAGATTAATTGGAAACTGCAACAGAATCTCAGTGATTATCAGTGGCCATATTCTTTCTAGAATGAATCCCAGATACTACCACATTGAGCTCTTACAACTCCAGATTACTTTAGATAAGTCAATTTCTCACCTTATAGCTTATCAGTCCTCCTCCTCCTCCTCCGTGTCCCTAGATAATTGTGCAAAATTCTTGGATTTCTTAAAAGATACCCATTTAAACAACAGCTCATTAATCCTTGTTGACTTTAACTATCCCCATATAGACAGGAGAATCTACATTTCCATCACAGGGTATGGATTTAATAAACAAAAGCTCATTGCATCAGCTTGTCTTCAATACACTAGGGGTAGAAACATTCTCAACCTGGTTCTCACAAACTTAGCTGAAGCTTGTTCCACTGTCCTGGTCTGCACCTTGGTGGTAAAATTAGGCCACCACCTTGTGACCTTTGCTCTCAGATCTTTGCTCTCAGAACCTCCATTCCCCAAATAACCAGTACTATTCTCTTTGAGTCGTTAAAAAGCCAAACATCATGCAATTATATGAAAACCCCTCTAAATTTACCCACAGTAACTCTGCAGCATGGCCAACCACCTAATTTGTCCCAGTCCTCTCATGTAGATAAGTTTTAATTCACACCCACCCTTCACATGGTCACCCATCTCACAAATTCATTTAGCTAGATGGTGCAAAGTTGTCTGGAAGTTAAATGTTATAGATATTTATAACGTGTTGAATTCTGCATGCATATTATAAATTACATTCTGTTGTGCAATGCTAATTGCTTGATGCAAGCAATAACTTATGTATTATCTATAAATACATAATGTTTACAACTACTTGCTTTATGTGAGTTCAGGTCATGGCTGAAAAGGCTGAAGAGGATCAACAGATCAATCAATCTACCTGGCTAACAAACAGCAAATAAATAATATAAATAAATAAGGACCAGCCACAGTAAAGGTTGTTCAAGGTATTCAGCTTGCTTATATATGCATGTATTTATACATCATGTATTATATTTACGGTGATTGTTCATTCTTATTTATTGGGCGGTTGTGGTGGTACAGTGGTTAGCATTACTGCCTCAGAGCAACAGGTTCTCTGGTGCAATTCTTGGCTGAGTTGTCTTCTATGCGGAGTCTGCATTTCCTCCCTGTGGTCACGCAGGTTTCCTCCGGGTGCTCCGTTTTCCTCCCACATCCCAAAGACATGCTGTAGGTGGATTGGACACTCTAAATTGGTGCCAGGAGTGAGTGCTTGCATGTGTGTGCCTTCTGTGGAAGGTTGGGTGCCGGGCTGGCACTCCCAATCATGAGTGGACAAGGTGATCCACTGTGGCGACCCCTAACCAGGAAAAGCCGAAAGAAGAAGAAGAAGTTCATTTTTATTTACTGCAACATTCTTTGAAATGGAAGCAATATTAGGGCTGATATCTTTGGAAGAGGCAAAAAACAAACTTTAAGGCACACCTCTTTTTCCGCCCATTTCACCACACACTGCCCGATGCCTTGCCTTTATCTGCCCTTGATCTTCACTCTCCACTCCTTATTATGTCAATTTACTACACAAATGATAATCCCAGCTCATAATTTCTGAAGCTAGAATGCCTTTTTTCACCTGCACATTACACTTAAGCAATTTGTTTCCTAAACTGCCATGTGATGAAATGAGTTTGCAAACATTGCTATTCTGTTTGTTGTTGCAAACTGAAAATTGGAGTTTGAAAAGTTATTCCTGGAGGTACAGGTATGCATTCAGTTTTCTTGACAGTCTGGAAAAAATAAGTAGTTGACAACCAAAAACAGTAGTGCAGTTAATTGTTAAGATAATTGTAATGTGTTATCTGTAAGCCACAGCGATGGAAAAGACTGAGAAGCGAATGGAAGGATGGGGTGTTGTCTTCACACCAAAAACATTACTTACAAGCAGAGTTTGAAGATGGTTTTACAGTGTGAGCAGTGTACTTGCTACAGCTCTCACTTGTGATTAATAATTAACTGGACTTGTTCTGTTAATCATACATTCTTAGAGCTTCACAAACTACCAGTTTACAATATATTTCATAGACAGTGACTGCCACTTACTGGATGACTTGTGACTTGTGACTTGTGACTTTTTCTGTTGCTCCTCACTCATTCAGGAGATACGTGCTCCGTGACTTAGGGTCACTCCAATAATCCTAAAATAAAAAATGACCAAAATAATAGTGCACCGTCCAGGGAATTTGAAAATACTTATGCAAGCCCGTCAACAATGTCACAAAAAGGAGATCCGATAGAAGCAACAACCACAAAAACAAAACTCATCTTTGATAACCCCTGAGAAAGACACCACAAATTAGTGCTGCAGGGGTAACAATAAAGAAGAGAAAAAATACTACCTGTTAAAACTAAACTATATTAATTATTTGCAGTAGAAGATTTCAGGTTAGCACTACTATCATTACAGTCAGCCATTGAAAGCACATTCTTCCAATTTTCAGATATTAACCAATTGTTTAAACAAATTCAAAAAAGGCTGGCACTATCAACAAAGAGAATTTTAGATTGTGAAGACAGAATACACACAATGGATAAAAATCTGCAACAAATGTACAAGGATATATTGACCAAAAAGAGAAATGTTTACACTTAGAAGCCATGAGCAGACAAACCAACTTGTTAATAGGCGGTGTACTACAGACTCCAGACTCTGTACTAGTTCAAAACTGAGGTTCTCCTAGCACCATATCAGAGACCCCAAACTAGTGGATAGTTTAATATACTGATCAAGAGAGAACATTGAGTGTTGTGTAAATCAAAATCAGGCACAGCCAGACAGATTTATGTCAAGCTACTAAATTAGCAAGATGTCAAAATAATCCTTAAAACTGCTCAAACTACTAAATTTATCTCATGGCGTGGAAACAGGATGTCATTTGTCAAAGATGTTCTCCTTTCTTATAAACAGTAATGGCAAAACAATGTCTCCCTTTCTTTGTTTTGTACTAAGTTAATAAGTAAAAATATAAAATTTCATTTATCTATGCCAGTCAGACTGGTATTTTCATTTGCAAGTGTCAAACATCAGATTAACTCTTAGTAGGAAGCTAGAAATATTTTAGGAAACTTTTTGACTTCCACATGCTCTGATTGCTAGTAATGGACTGGTATAAAATTGATTTGTTCATAGAACTGTTTGTCTAGGTGTTTGTAGGAGACATGTGTGGCTGAACGGTTAGCCAGCATTTTAGGAAGGCTACCATGTTGCTTTCTGTTATCTGTCTCTCCACCTTAGAGCTGGCATGGCACCACAGATGTGACTACATCATTCTTACTCACTTTACTTCCTGTCATTGGTTACAAAGCAGAAGCCAAATGCCTAGAAGTATCAGAAGTCACTATATTTTCTTCTGTTGCAAGGATCATTTTAGCACATATTATTTCTAATCTTATAATTATATTGACTATATATAATTTCACCTTGCTTTTCCTACACTTTCATTCTAAATTCATATCAAGTGATTATACTTGCATACACATGGTGTTTATTACTGATTTTCACTCAGTCTTGGATACAGGTCTCAGCAATGTTTGAATGTCTTCTTCTTTAAAAAAAAAACAAAATGTCTTCTTCCTTTAAAAAACAATCTGTCATGTTTTTTAGTTCTTGACACTGCTATTTAGAGCATAAAAAATATTCCTTTTTTGTGCCAGCATTGCTTGTTGTTTTTGATTTTCTCATTAGACGATCTATAGTGGTGAAGAAAGTATTGTATGTATCTTAATCTCATGTTTAGACATCTTGAGTTACAGATATTGTGGATTTTTATGACATTCTATTTTTGTTACAGATGTTTTAGAACTATAATCTCTTTTAAACTATTTTTTAGAGTTCATGATTACAATCTTCCTATATATTTCAAATGAATTCTCTTCTCATCTGGGGTGTGCTAGGGTTCGGCCTACTTCATGCTCATGTGCTCTCTGCATTCTTATTTACATTCTATTAATCGTGGACCACTATTGCAATTCTCACTTGTATTACATATTTATACTTAAACATCAACCTCTTTTAAACACTATGGACTTTTTAATCTGTGCCATCACAGAAATGGTTAATACACATTCATAATACTCATTTTTAGAATTACATTATTGCTAATGTTATTGTCAGTTACAAAAATATGAAATGGATTACAATCATTGTAAAGACTGTTAAACATTTGTGAACCTAGCTATAGAAAATCGAAACCTTATAGGGATTCAGAACAATAACAAGAGTAAAATTTTACACATATTTTATACAAATCTATAGAAAACATTTTTTTTCAAGAAACTCAAATGGCTTGCAGTAGATGGACTTGACTTTTGAAAAAATGGATAAAGTATTGCAAGTGAATGGGGTCAGCATTAATAAACATGGCGTAACAATAGTAATTAAAAATACATTTACAGGTAACATTCTAGACTCTAGCTATGCTTTACTAGTCAAATGGTACTAGATTATTACTTCTGTCTAAACTCATTCTGTTATTCAGCTTATATATACCCTGTACCAATCAACTGGAATTTATTATCTAAGCATTCAAAATGTTGGCCAATATAGAGATCATTATTTAAATATTGGAGGTGACAGGAATTTGGTCATCAAACTTTCCCATCATTGATCAAAATATATCTACTCCTACAGATACAAATGTATCTCATCATATTTTTGATATGCAAACAGAAAAAAACATTTCTGACCTTATAAGACTTACAGCCCCACAAATAAATACATTTTCTTAGTATTTACCTAGTTATAAATCATAGTAAAGAACTGATTTTTTTTAATATAAAACAGCCTATTGATTTGTTACTGACCTTTTGACTGAGCCTAGAATAATTTATTATCATTTCAAAATTCCTTTTTCATTTAAAATTAGACATATACTTTGTTAGACTGTTTTTAAAAATTGGACATTGAATAATTTTAAATCATTTACATATTAGAAACCAAGATATAGTAGATGGAATAAATGTTTACTTGTCCAACCTCCTTCATGATACCTCTTAAGAGAATATTAAAGTAGATATCAAATGGGCTGCATTCAGGTTATCAGGTTACAGTTAAGGAGCTATTTAAAAAAGTGCATAAACAGAGAGATTAGCATTAAAGAAAAACTTAAGGCTTTAGAAAATGAGTTATCTCATAATTATCACTTTAATGTAGAAACCAGGATAAAAGGTTTTAAAAAGAACCAAAAAAGAATACTACAGGTCAACAAGAGCACTGAGCAAAAACGCTATTTTATTTAAAGTATACTGTGACTACTACTAAGCGCTTTCACCTCACCAGGCATCATCAGAGTTGTATGTCTGCATTAAAACACAACCTAAAATACTGCAAGCCATTTCCTCTTGCCTAATTGGCTCAAGAAGTTAACCCCTGCAATACTTATCAAGATATAAGCTTGTATAATGAAAATTCACATCGGTCAGTAACTACAAAACAAGTTCCAATGTAAAATTCACTGTTCCAAGTCAAAAAAGTGTTTTTTGTTAAACAACATTAAAATAAAAATAAAAATGAAATCTTATTGTGATTCAATCTTGTACTTAATAATAAAATTGTAGTACATAATGAACAAATTATTGCTTTTGTAAGTGATTTTCTCATAAAAAGCATACAATCCCTAACAGACTTTCTTCTTGTGCTTTAACACACTGGCAATAGAAATGTGTTCATTAATACCTGGTTGAATCTTTGCATTCAATCTAAACTGCCATTTGGTTTCCTTGATTTGTATGTCTAACTTAGGGTCACCTCCCCTATCATCTCTGTAGGACCTATCGATTACTAAAAAAACAAAATCTTTTGAAATTTTGGCATACAGCAGAATGTAGAAAAAGGGAACTAGATAATTTCTTGTTTTTAATATCCCTGGTGTGCTCAGCAATCCTGTCTCTCAACCACCTTGTGGTATTACCCACATAAAATGCCTGACAGGATATACAGGTGGCCATATAGACCACCATGTCATATTACAATTGCACCTACCAGGGTATTGTAAATTCCTGTGGAAGCCTGCAATCTCAACCTATGGCCCATCATTGATATATTTACACCAATTGTAGGCCCCACATTTACTCATCTTGAAATTGTAATTTCCTTTTAAAAATCTATCATCTAGTTGCAACTATTCCTTAATGTTCCAACCTTTGCTGTATACCACTGTAGGCCTTTGCCCTAGTTTAACCTTAAATTCAGTGTCTAATACAGTCTCCCAAATTGCATTAAACTTGGGAATCAACTGATGTGTTAATTGATTGTATGGTATTACAAACACATCATTTTTCAAACTAGTTCTCTGGTAACTATTTGCAGAGATCCCTTGAGTTCTTAAAATAGGTGCAAACCTCGAGGTCCTACCTTTGTTCACTTCATTCCTTGTCATGTACAACAGTTGTGTAGGGTATCCTCTAGTTACAAACATGTCAATCAAGGTGTTCTTCTCATGTTGATACATCATATCATCACTGATTATCCTTGAGATCCGAACCATCTGACCCTTAACTACACTTCTTTTCTAGTGAGCCAGATGGCAACTATCAAATTGAAGAAGAGTGTTGGAATAGGTATTTTTCCTGTAGATGGTGGATCTCAAGTTTTCCTAACTCTTGTCTAATTCAATGTCAAGGTAATGAATCTTAGATGCATGTAACTGGTATGTAAATTTCAAATAAGATGTGGTCGTATTCAAATAATCTACAAATTATTTTGCCTCCTCAACAGTACCTCCCCATAAAATCAATATGTCATTCAGAAATCTCAAAAATAAAATTATCTTACACCAAAATGGTGAAGTAAACACAAATTGCTTTTCCCACTCTGTCAACACTAAATTTGTAAACACTGGGGCACATCTGGCACCCATAGCCACTCCTGTAGTTTGACAAAATAATTCCTCTTTAAAATACAAAAAAATTGTTCTTCAAAATGAGGTTCACCAGGAAGTTAATTTTGTCATCAGATACCAAATGTCCATTAACCAGACTGTAGTGGTACAATTCCAAAACCTCCTGGTGGGGTATGATGGAAAACAAATTGATTACATCAATTGTAAGGAACATAAACTCCCAACCCAAGTCCACATCCCTAAGGCTTTGCAAACAGTACCACGAGTCCTTCAAATCCTGTGTGCAACCTTCCAGGATATCCATCGAGTAATAATCTACATATGCCACCAGGGGTTCAATTTTAGAACCCCTGGCTGCAAATACAGGTCTGAAAAGGGGATGTAAGCATATTTGTGGGACTTAGGGATGCCATAAACAGATAGAATAATGGGGATGCTGTTGGTCAAATTGTCAAATTCAACCTTAGAAATAAGTCCCTCAAAAAGTGCATCCTGCAGAAAAACATAAATTTTGGCATATGCCTTGTTAACTTCACTCTTTGAAACTCTTTCATATGTAGTTGAATTGTTCAAAATGTCATACATTTTTCCAACATAATCTAAATGTGACATAATTACCATCCCACCCCATTGTCAGGTTTTGTAAATCGGTAGTCTTTGTTTTTGACCAATTCCCTTAAGACTGCCCATTCATCACTTGACAAATTATCCACATAGTTAATCTTGGTATCACACATTTTTCTTATTTCATACTCAAACAATCTTTCCAAGACATTAACTAGTGGATTACAAGGGGGATGAAGGTATTACTATGTTTCAAAGGTTCAAAGACATGTTCCACTTGAGTATTTTGAGATGAAAAAAATAAACATAAACTCAGTTTCCTAGTATACATCTTTAAGTTTACCAGTACAATGGCCACATCAACTGTGTACTTAGGAATAAAGTTGAAACCTCCCTTTAGTAGGTTAAAGTGGGTATCTCTGATCAATAAATCACTAAGGTTGCATATGGTAAACCCATCCTTAACTACAGTGTTTGCAATATGTCTTTACAACTTGTATCAATTCGGAAAATATATTATTTAACATGGTTAAACTCCACTGGACATCAAAAGAATCAGTGAATGACAAATCAACATCACGTATTTCAGTTGGGTTTATATTAAATCAGTGAATGCTTAAAAAAGCAAATGCTGATTTATCAACCCTCTTTAAGTGGAAGCTTAAAATCCTGAATACTCGGAACAGCGATGTTTTTTTCCCAGGGAAAAAAAATTGCTGGGCTGTTTTTGGGACTTTTCCATTTCCTTCACTGGGTGCAATCTCAGAGTTGGTATATTTATGTAAGTAGGGGTGTTGTGGGCAAAGCCCCCTAGTTTATTTTCTATTTTGAACTTTTTTTTTTTTAGAACAGCGATTTTTTTTTCCTGGGAAAAAAAATTGCTGTTCCGAGTGTTTGGGATTGTAAGCTTTCACTTAAAGAAGGTCAATAAATCAACGTTTGCTTTTTTAAGCATTCGCTGATTTAATATAGACCCTTTCAATCGACTGATCATACAATAAATTTCTATCTACAGTAATCTCACACAAATCATCAAATGTGTCATGCCCATTAGTAATAACATCAGTATTCATTTCATTGTTTTCACTAGTAACAATTTCAGTACATAAATTGCTCACAACACTCAATGGTGTCTGTTCCACTTTCCTCTCCCATTCCCCCCATCCTCCCAGCTTGTTGCTCATTCTCCTCTATTGACATTCCTGCCAGTTCGTATCGCAAGGATAATCAGTGATAATATGATGTATCCACATGAGATGAACACCTTGATTGGCATGTTTGTAACTTGGGGATACCCCACCCAACTGTTGTACAAGACAATAAATGAAGTGAACAAAGGTAGGACCTCGAGGTTTGCACCTATATTAAGAACTCAAGGGATCTCTGCAAATAGTTACCAGAGAACTAGTTTGAAAATGATGTGTTTGAAATACAAGTACCACATCAGTTGATTTCCAAGTTTAATGCAATTTGAGAGACTGTATTAGACAAAGAACTTAAGGTTGAACTAGGGCAAAGGCCTACAGTGGTATACAACAAAGGTAGAAACATTAAGGAATGATTGCAACTAGATGATAGATTTTTAAAAAGGAAATTACAATTCTAGAATTAGTACATTTGGGGCCTGCAATTGGTGTAAATACATCAATGGTGGGTCATATGTTGAGATTGGAGGCTTCCACAGAAACATACAATGCCCTGGTAGGTGCAATTGTAATACTGACATGGTGGTCTATGTGGCCACCTGTATATCCTGTCTAGCATTTTATGTGGGTAATACCACAAGGCAGTTGAGAGACAGGAATGGTGAGCACACCAGGGATATTAAAAAGAAGAAAATATCTTGTTCTCTTTTTCTACATTCCGCTGTATGCCACAACTTCAAAAGATTTTTGTTTTTTAGTAACTGATAGGTCCTACAGAAATGATAGGGGAGGTGACCCTAAGTTAGACATAGAAATCAAGAAAATCAAATGACAGTTTAGACTGAATGCAAAGGTTCAACCATGTATCAACGAACACATTTCTATTGCCAGTGTGTTACAGCAAAAGAGGAAAGTCTGTTAGGGATTGTGTGCTTTTTACGAGAACATCACTTACAAAAACAATAATTTGTTCATTATGTACTACAATTTTATTATTAGGTATAAGATTAAATCACAATAAGATTAAATTTTTATTTTTATTTTAATGTTGTTTAACAAAAATCACTTTTTTAACTTGTAACAGTGGATTTTACATTGGAACTTGTTTTGTAGTTATTGACTGATGTGGATTTTCATTATACAAGCTTATATCTTAATAAGTATTTCAGAGGTTAACTTCTTGAACCAATTAGGCAAGAGGAAATGGCTTGCAGTATTTTAGGTTGTGTTTTAATTCAGACATTTGACTCTGATGATGCTCATTGAGGTGAAAGCACTTAATCGCAGTGACAGTATTTGTGTTTTTATACTTTAAATAAAATAGCGTTTTTGCTCAGTGCTCTTGTGGGCCTGTAGAATTCTTTTTTGGTTCTTTCTTAGGATAAAAGGTGTTATTAAGGAGTTAAATATAATCTGTTAGCACAATTGTCATGGTGTATAAGCGTAGTATTAACAAAATATTCTGAATGTACAAGCCCGCTCAAAACTATTGGCAAAATTGTTCAACCAGAATAATTCTACTGGCATGCATGAAATAAAATATAACACCTCAATATATAGCAAAACCCTATATATAATCTTGTCATTTGAACATTTATTTGGCATCCTATATGGAAATGATTCAACATAATTTATAGCAGAGGAATTTGAGTTTTATTCAGGTTAATTAAGATTTTCACAACTAACCCAAATTCATAAAAATATATGACCAAACCTCATTCAAATCTCCAAAATTGAAATGGCAATTGATAATTGAAAAAAATCAAAAAGCACCTTGTTGCAATGGTTTTATTTCAGAATTTTATAAACAATTTGCAAACTAACTAGTAAAAATTCAGTATTATACAAGTTTATTGGATTCATTGGCATATCTGACCACTACTTATAGCAACAATGATATTGCAACCCAAGCTTACGATTGACAAACAGGAGATTTCAAATTATAGGCCAATTGCTTTAATCACCATGGACATCAAATTACATGCTAGGATATTTGCATATAGACTAATGAAGTCTTGCCTTAAATTTTCCCTTCCAACAGGGATTTATAGCTAGTAGTCAAATACCTGATAAAAAACATTTAAATCCCTACAGTTAAATCATCTAAACTGTAAAGTGAGCATCTACAATCTAATGATTGATGCTTCGAAAGCTTTCAAGAAGTCCAATCTAACTTTTAGATTTATAATCCTAACCAAATTTGGATGCCCTGAAAAATGTATTCAGTATATTGAAATACGTTATAAATATACAACCTAAATACTGATAAATAAATGTTCCTTAGCTCCTGTAAGTCTTAAAAATGACATTTGCCAAGGATTCTCCCTTTCCCCTTAAATTTTAATCTCTTTAGACTTTAGGTCTTATTTCTAGCTTTATCCAAAATGGCTAACTATATTCATCCAACTCCCCTTAATTTTAAAATGCCAGTGACTGCTTTTGCTGATGGTGTTAATATCTATCTTATTTGCCTGAATATTGGCATACCTAAAATACTTAACACCACTAAATAATTTTTCAGATTTAATGATTATGATTTAAATATACAAAAATCTTAACTTTTTTGCTTTCTTTAAATAACCATTATGCTTCAGAATTAATATCACTTGAAGGACTAAAGTTTTCACACTCTATGAAATACTTAAGAGATAAATTATTTCACCGCAACCCATGCTAATTACTATAACAATGTCTATACAGTATTGTCATCTAGCCTGTTAGATGTTCAAAAAATGGCAATCCACTTTTTACTCTTTCCTGTCCAGAGTTTTCATGATGAATATTTCTGTAGACTCCCATTTTATTTTACTTCTACTATGTACAATATTCCTATGACTTAATTTGAATACCATAACATCTAATCTGTCAAATTTTAATAACATCCTATAAGTACTGTAATCACAAATATTAAATGAATTTGTCCATGAAACAAGGCAGAATTAGTCTACCTGATTTACTAACTTATTATTTAACTATAAGATTTTATAGACTCACTTGAACTACAAACTTTGATCCCAGTAGTAATGCTGGAGCCCTGCCTGAATTCATATTGGGCATAGATGTATAAAATTATGCAGTTACAATCCCAAGACTATCACTCTTCTCAAAAACTGAAAATCTTAAGAGAATGACAATAGACCAATCAAACAACATATAAAACATTTTCAAAACCTAACAAAACTTCTAAATCTAGATATTGTAGTGACATTATTTTGACCTATTTGCAATAATCCCAGCATCCTAATAAAGATACATTGATTGATTTTACATCCTTCCCTCTGCATAAAAATAATACAGTATAATATAATATAGTATAATATAGGATTTCCCTAGAAAAGTAAAATGCACATCAACTCAGTTTTGAAAAAAATTCTTGACATATGTAATAAACACATGGCAATAGTAACATTAATTCAGAATATTCTAAAATTATGCTCCAGTTATGCAAGAGACACTCACTAAAAATGAGCTTTCCAAAAATAAGCTTTGTTTGCATTTCTGGCATCAAGTCCACATCTCTAATTTATAAAATTTATACAAATAGCAAATTTCAAGATACATATTTATTTACAAACTTATGGTCCAAATTTGACTCTTTCGTAGTGACTGATGAGACTTCAACACGTATGATAGCTTTGAGAATAAAACATATTCCTTTAAAAAAACACACTGTGCCCATTTCATGAGATTAAGCAGTGCTTATATAACTCCAGCCAGGAAAGTAGCTTTAAAGTTCTCTTTACCTAGTATCTGTATTGTATGTGGGGCACCAAATGATTATTTATTTCACATACTATGGGTCTGCAATCATATAAAGAAGTTGTGTACAAACTTACAGCAAAAGGTTTACAATGACTTTCTGATGTTAAAACCTTTGTACTGGCAATTTGTCTTATTTCATTTACCACAAGAACAAATTCATACAAGACTTGCTGTCATTATTGTTTTTTTGCTAAATCTTTTATAACTGAAGCTGGTTTCATTATCAGTGTCAACATGGGTGGAAATTTATTCAAATAAACAAATAAGCAGTATAAAGCTATTAAGTTAGTTTTCAAACATAAACCAGAATCCCATCAACTAATTAAATCGTGTAATGACATACTGTTAAACATTCTACTTTAAGAACAATATTATAAATTCTGAAGAGGGCTATCAAAGATTTCAAGTATATACTATATGCTGACATATTTAAAGTATGTAAATAGTGTAGTTAGTGTTCTTTATTTCCTGATTATTTTGTGTTGGTTGTATGGCATTATTACTCCCTGCTTGTTATCTTGTGTTATGCTCCTGTTTGGGTTGCTAGACTGTTTAAAAATAAATAAAAGCATTTTAAAAAAAGAGAAAACATTACTCACTAGTGCATTTAATTTTGGCTTGTATAAGATAACTATGTCACTATAAAACTTTGAGAATATTTATTACTTTCTAGGTGGGTTATTGATGAATAACAGAAAAAAAATAAGAACTATGACCTGGAAGCAGGGAGAAAAGTTATGCCAGGAGCAAAAGCAATGGTATTATCTTCTCTTCTAAGAAAAGTCTGTACTGCACACACAGAAAAGCAGAACAGGAATCATGGGAAAGAGAAAAAAACACACATGAAAAGAGATGCAAGACAGGGCTTAAAGCCAGAGAAGAAAAAGAAAAAGGGATTAGGACATATCTATAGTACATTAAAGGCATAGAGGGCAAGGCTAACACAACAGGGGTGGGGATCATGTAGATGTAGGGAAACAACAAAATGTCATCACAGAGAGCTGGTGCTTCAACAAAGTATTAGTTTAAGGGTGTGCGTACTTATGCAACCAGCTTATTGTACATTTTTTTTTTATATTTTCCCCCAACAAATTTGTTTGTTTTTCAATTGAATTGTACAGCTTATAGGTCATATTATATTTTTATATCACAAAAACCTGGTATTTTAACAGGAGTGTGTAAACATTTTATATCCACTGTAGGTGCATAGATGGATTATTGATTTATTTGACATTTGTTTGAGATAGTAGCATGAACATTGGCCACCATGTGTCCACAGTGGTTAGGAAATCTTTTTATGTGGCACAACTTATAAGTAAAGATATAACATCCAGATCCAAGGAAATTATAGTCCCGCTGTACTCAGCCCTCATTAGACCAATTATCAAGTACAATGCATCATTTGACATGTAATAGAGTAGGCACTTACATCAGCTGCATTGACCTCAGAGGCTCCTCACCAAGAAAACATAGGGTATAAACAACATGAAATATGAGGATAGACTAGAAGCCCTGTCCCTTTACTCTATCTCCTACTAATTATTAAGGGGTGACCTATGCCTGACCTACAAGGCACTCACAGATCCAGCCCTGATGGAGCTGCTATACATCCATAAGTCAAATGACACAAGAATCACCTGATCTAGGGATCTAAACCTAGTCAGGAACTCAAACAAAACATGCTGCAGAGACAAATATGTGTCTCAGAGATAGTCCCATCTTTGGAACAGGCTTTCTATTCAGATTAAGCAGAGCCCTTCCCTCAAATTTAGTTTGGATCAATGAATGGGGAATCACACATTCACATCTGGGATAGTGCTCATGTCCTTTATGGATAGTGCCAATCTGTAAGATATTCAATGCACAGGTACAAATCCATGCCATCATCTTGCCCCTAGCGGCCATATATTTAGTAAAACTGAGTTATATTGAATAGGCTTGTAAGGGCCCTTAAGACATTAGCCTAGTAATCTCCTATGAACCTATATTATAATTCACTTCATGGCTTTGCATATTAGTATAGTCAAACTAATAGGTCTGTTGCTTCTGGGATCATTTGATAGTCTACCCTTGTGAAGTGGAATAACTACTACACATACCGCCCAACTGTACAGATTTTTGCAGAATGTCCAGATTTTTGCCTCATATTATTGGTCCGTTTTTTTATAAATTTTTGTTTTTTTGGCAAATTAGTGACAAATCATTAAAGACTGAAATTAGAAAATAATGACAGATATTTGAGTTTCAGACTTCGTACCCTTCAGAAAATTCCTGCTAATGCAAAACATGTTATTCTATCAACTTTCTAAGTTTGTAAGAGCAATATTTAAAAAAAAAAAATGTCCCTATTTGTTGGCCTTTGTCCCACTTTTATTTATGGCTTTGTCCAGATTTCTTGCTCTAAGAGGTTGAGAGGTATACCAATGCAGTCCTCCAATCTTATGGCACGGAGCCAGTTTTGAGGGTGAAGTTTGAGATGAATTTGTCAGCCAGCAAATTGTCCATGTCACTCTCCTCATTGAAGGTTGGACCATTGACTACCAGTTCTGCATACTGATGTGTGCTGCCTTTGAGCCCTGGGCATAGCTGCAGAACACATTGTGGTTGTCTTTAACATGCGAGACTATCTTGACATTGTAATTGCACTGTTGGACTTAAATAGTCTTCTTTATTCCCTATTTAGTTTAATTAGAGAGCTCCTACCATTAATGGGAGTTGCTCTTCCTGATTTTGGCCATGAATTTTTTCCTTTTGTTATACGCCCTATTAAGGTAAGGGTTCCACCACTGTGGTTTGTTTTTAGAGTCTGCTTTGGGCTTACTTCTAATAAGCATATCAGGCTCTATAAAGCCATTTACATGGTTGCACAGGGTCTCTGTGAACAATTCTGCATAGGTTGCTGTGAACTCAGGATTAGGAGAGGCATTGAATTTTGACAAACTATTGCTTAATAGGATACAGTTTGTTTTGGAATAGTTCCTAACTCTTACAGGGTTTGCTGGGTTTACCAAGTTGATTTTAATTTTGAAGGAGACAGCTATGTGGTCCAACCTAACCAGTGAGGACATGACACAAGGGTGGGGGTGGTGCAGTGCTCTCACATATTGGTGAGTACCAGGTCCAATATGTTTGATCCTCTGGTGGGTGGGTGTGCTATCTGGTCAGGGGTATTTGTGTTAATAAAGTGCAGGAACCGTTGAGCTGTGAGTATGAAGCAGAGTATGTTACTTAGTCTATAGAGAGTTATTTAAAGTCTCCCGTGAATAGGGTACTTGGTTTAATGTTGAAGGTCTAAAGTATGTTTATGTTTAGGTAGAAACTATGGGATACTAGGACATAGAGTGTGAACAATACCTTGCTAAAATATGGTATGAGACTTTGTCTATGGTGAGTTGCATACAGATACATTCCAGGGCATTTTCCTGTTTAACCAGTGTAGAGTTATGCTTGTTGCTAATAAAGACTGAGACCCCTCCACCTTTTGTCCCTGTCTGGGCAGCTGATGGTCTAAATGTGTAGAAGGCACTGAAATCTTCCACTGCCAGAGTATTTCCTGTGGATTTAAAACATATCTCAACAACAGCTCAAATGTCTATATTCTTCATAGTGAGGAGAGATTGTGAGATATGGAATATTTTGTTTAGGGTCCTCGCAATGAGTAGTAGCAACTTTAGGGTTCTTTGGGCTTTATTTACTATATCGGTAGGCTTGTCGATTTGGCATTGCTTAGAAATTACTCTAGGTGGTGGATAAAGTTTTAGCCAATATTTGGATGCCAAGGGGAGGCAGATGCAGACCATTCTTTGCAAAGCAATGTGGTCTGTTAACTATATCCCCCCATACTGACAAATATTGAATTCCTCTGGAAAGACTAAAGAAACTAATTATTCAGAAAGATCAACCATGTCTCTCATATAATCCAGGGATTTACATCTCAGGTCATTAATGCCCATGTGAACTATGATAGAATCATACTGGTATGTGTGGTGTAGTGACTTCAGTGCATGCATAACCTGGCAGATCCTAGCTCCATATAATCGACTAATCATCATCTTCTCTTTATTCAGTCTGGTGAGTGGGGCATGTGTGTGTCATACAGTGATGTCCGTTATGACAAGAGTAGGCATATGTATGGTGTTTGGTGTTGCTTTTGATGAGTGCTTTAGAGATTCCTGAGGATAGGTATGTATGTTTAGTCCTCATTAAAATTGCCACAAGGACTTTTCAGAGACAGGCTGGGGACAAGTTGGGTATCTCACAGGCTTCTGCCTTGAGGGTACTGGAGCAGTTCTTGAATGTACTCTTGGCATGTGTGGCGCATTGCATCTATTTCCTGATGTCATCTCAGGATTGAGCCAGGATTATGTGAGCCTTTTATGGGGTCGTACATTTCTTTGAGATATGTGGTGCAATATATTACACCCATGTTGCAAATGTCTCTGCCCAGCATCCTGGCAGTGCACATGATTCCCATATCTGGCATACTAGCTCACTCTAATGCCTCTTCCTGCCCAGTGGTAATCTTGTTGGTAAGTGGAAACTTTTGTTCTTTTTTTATATTGGATTTAAGTAGTTATTCATGGTAAAATTCATTGTTGAATACTAAGCCATGCTTCCTTGGTTTTGCTCCCCATTTTCTATCTATCGGTCTCTTTTTTTATCTTTTCAAATTATGCTAATGTGCTGGCTTATGGTACCAGTGAGAAATCCAAATGGAGTTGCAGAAGACACCTACAATACACCCCTGGCCCAGACCTGAGTTGTCATCGAGAGGGTCTCCAGCATCCTGAAGAGTCATTTTAGGTGCCTGGATGAGTCTTCGGTACCCCTCCTTATATCCTAGCTACTGCATGTACGGTGGTTACTGCATGCTGCAATCTGTATAATATGATCATGCAGCTGTCTGGTGGAGAAGTAACTCACTCTGCAACTGCAGCTACCAATTCCAATCCTACTATGATTGATGATGCTGCAGCTACCAATTCTAATCCTACTATGACTGATGATGCTGCAGCTACCAATTCCAATCCTACTATGACTGATAATGACTAACTGGCAGTAGTATAAAAGGACTCCATACAACAGGCTAATGCTTGGCATACAGCTGTGCAGGTAAAGAGGTGATATCTAGTCCAGAACACTGGACCATGACATTCAGGTCAGTGTTTCCTTTCTTGTAAAAAACACATAGAATATAACTGGTGCATTCAGTGATACCTGTGGGCTACGCTGTGTGATGCATGCTCTTCCGTCACTGCTCATCATCTGACATTCCTTCTCATTTTTAAATAATATATATATTTTTTCAGAACAGGTACACACATTATTGTTTGTAAAAGTCATGCCTCAGTGCTCACTGACTCTTACTGACTGATGTTTTAAGGCATCATATAAGTGATAATCACATTTTTAACTGTTTTGCATGACAAATTCTAGTGAGGTGGTTTACCTAATTATGCATGTACTAATTGTCCTCAAGTGGTTCATTTAGTAAAAGCTGCTAATTCAGTATTTAACATGAGTTCATACCTTGCATTTGAATGAAAATGCCTTATATGTTGTTATATTATATTATGCAATGTCTTCTCAATTTAAAGTAAGTTGCCTGTTGGGGTACTGCACATCAGATAGTTTTATTTCAGCAGACACAATAATTTGTGGCCACAGAGTCAAACAATATCATTGTGCAGTGGTGAGGGTAAAGTGGCAACAGTGTTTGTTTACTTGGCAGGATACTCATGTTAATCTGTAACTTTGTCATTACTGTGTTTCCATTAAAACTTGTGTATTATCACTTTTAAATTGTAGGCAACTGCCACCTGTAACAATGGTAATGCACAGAATATTGGTGTTAATGACTACAGTCATATGTTATGACATACACAGATTTCTTTCCATAGTTCCATGAGGTTTTAAGCAGTACCATTAGAAGAATGAAATGCATACAGTTGAAAACTTTCCAAGCCCACCAAACTTTCTTTTTTAAAAACTTTATTTATTTTATTTATTTACATTTCTTTACCAGGAAATTACAACTGGACACAGGTCCTTTTTCAGTAGAGGCCCGGGGCCTGAATATTATGATTAATAGAAATGTCATGCTTGAATACAGTAGGTTAAGGGCAAATGTGTCATACAAATCTCCTAACAATAGGTTAGGTGATGGTGCAAGTGATTTTTATGAGGGGCTGTCATGAGACCTAGATGGTGCGTTGGTCCAATGTCATGACCTACTTGATGCTGGCGATCTGGCAGACACTGATCTGACAGTGCTGGTTATCCCGAAAGGGCTCACAGTTTTATTACCATTTCACCTGTTTTTATGGAATAAAAGTTTGCACAGCCTGTTTGGACTTGACTGTTCTCTTGGATTTACATAAGTTAATATGGCACTGTTAAACTATTTCACATAAATTCAGGTCAATGTATGTGTTTTGTATGCATATTAGGCTGTTTTATATTTGTCTCTGTGAATTGGAGTACTAAGAGAATGTGTACAGCCACTTGCAAATGTAACTCATTCTCGGCTGCTCATGAACGTGACCTTGAATGCACTGCAGACAACAGCATAGTTAGCAGCAATCCTCAGCAGTCCCCAGCATGATGTGGGAACATGATGATAGCCTCAGATATGCTCAAAGCAGAATACATATAGAAAAACAAAATGGAGTCATATGTGTGAGAGTTTGTATAGACATGAAGTGTAATTTCAGTGCATCTAACATCATCTGGCACAACTTATCCCCTCAAAGCGCTCAACATTTAATAAATGTTGGTAATAACGCATATAGGAATATTTATTTCTGCACCCCTCAAGAAAAAAAAAAACAACAATTTTCTCTACTGCATGAATAAATGACATTCAGGTATAATACTCCAAAAAAGTAGCTATGGCAATGTCCAGAAATTTTAAATAATATAAAAGAAAATAATTGCATACAGTTGTTTATCCACCACATGACAAATGTGAATGTATTCCTTCACAAACTTTTACATGCAAAGCGAAATATTTTAAAATAAAATTCCAAAAAATGTGAAGTGATGACTGGCTCAATGAGAAAATTCAGATATGAATAAATAATTAAAAAAAAACACATAGTAAGCAAGTGCAACAGTAAATGAAACACTTTACATATTACTACTAGTGTTATTAGTAATATTAAGGAAAGAAGCGGGGAAATACAGGTAAACAGCAATTGCCTAATTTCTTTCTAGCTGAGGAGGAAATTCAATATGACAAGCATCAACTAAAAAGGAGAACTGCAAGGTTGGTTGAAGAAGCCAGTAAGCATGAATAAAGTAGTGAAAGTAGTAAATAGTTTTGTGTGTTTAACTATTTTCATTTATATTCTTTATAAAAGTACAGGCTAACACAGAAGGTCTTTGGCTAACATAGTTCGCAGATGACTGCAAACTAGGAGCCATAATCAAAACTCCTAACGATGTGGACATCCTACAAAAGAGCCTCACTGAGACAGATGCCTGGTGTCAAAGCCATGGCCTCAAGGTCAATGCCAAAAAGTGCATTGTCATCCCCTTTGGTAAAAACACTGTACCCATGAACTACAACATAGGCGGTAGTATACTTAACACCGAAAATGAGATAAGAGACCTTGGGACACAGGTGGACAGTAGTCTCTCCTTTGATAATCACATCGCCACAGTAGTCAGGAAATCCTTCTATGTGGCACACCTCATCACAAAAGGTTTCTCATCCAGGAAAAAAGAGGTCATTGTTCCCCTCTACTCATCACTCATTAGACCCATTATAGAGTACAACACCCCTTTTGGTATGTACCTCACAAGACATCTACAACATCTGGAAAGGCCACAGAAATACCTCACAAATAGGATTACCACCCCCAAACAGATGCCCTACTCAGACCGTCTCAAAAAACTCCAGCTTTACTCTGTCGCATATCGCCTAACATACAAAGCTATGCCAAACCCAGAGCTGTTGGACATGCTCCACGTAAAGAAATCCCAATCCTTCCAAGCTACACGCTCTAGGAACCTAAATCTTGTCACCACAATAAACAGAACATGCTGGAGGGATATATTCCTGTCCCAGAGACTTTCCATACCCTGGAACAAACTACCTATCTATATCAAACAAAGCTCCCCATTTGCACTCTTCAAGAAAAATCTTGATGATTGGATGGGAGATAGGAAATTCGCCCTGGGGATCACTTCTGTAGCTCTGCTTGACAGGGGCACAGGAAAATAATTTTCTTGGGTGGCAAAAGCCAGGGTACCATTTGGCTAGGCTTATATAGGCTAGGGCCAATAGTCTAGTACTTACCTATGAACCTATGAACCTCTATCTTTAAACAATTGTATAAGATGCAGTCAGGTACAAATATGATAATTTCTGCTTGTGTAGTAGACTTCAAAATGTCAAGCCTACCAAAACTTGATAGTACTTCCCATATAAATCCATCCAAAGTATGCATAAGCACTTCTCATATCATTCTTTCCAATCACACATAAGCACTTCCCAAATCAGTAGTCACACATCTGCATAAGCAGTTACTCTACATCCTGCTTTACTTCAATAAAGATTTATAAAAATAAAAATGTTTTAAAATAAGAAAACATTGAATTTACTGTATGGATTTTCTCTTTTGTCTCCCTCTTTCTTCTCAGTTCTTATTTTAATTATGTATTCCTTTCTCCGTTTTTATTTTTTCTCTCCCATTTATGTCTATTTTTTATAGATCGAAAATCCTCAGGAGCAGCCGAAGCACATACCTCCCAGGTTACGGAGTATTCACTCTGAACCCATCTAGAGACATCCTTATTAGGTTTGGGTAGTGGCACCAGGCCTGCAGAAACTCTGGCAAGTGGCAGCCTGACAAGTCTCACTAAAAAGGGGTTTTAGGACCATACCTCTCAACCTCTTACTGCAAGAAATCTGGACAAAGCCTAAAATAATGGGAGGACAAAGACCCAAAAATATGGACTGATTTTTAGTAATGCTCTTATAAGTTTAGAAAGTTGCTAGAATAACAGGATTTGTGTTAGCATGCATTTTCTGAAGGATATGAAGCATACCTTTCAACTGTACAGATTTTCTCAGAATGTCCAGATTTTTGCCTCATATTTTTTGTCCGTTTTTCATAAAACTGTGGTTTTCTGGTGAATTAGTGATAAATCATTACAGATTGAAGTTCAAAAATAATTAACAGACATTTGAGTTTCAGACCTCATATCCTTCAGATAATTCATGTTAACGCAAAACCTGTTTTTAAGAGCAAAATTTAAAAATTGTCCCTATTTTGGGCCTTTGTCCCACTTTTATTTATGGCTTTGTCCAAATTTCTTGCTCTAAGCGGTTGAAAGGTATTATATGAAGTCTGAAACTTAAATGTATGTCATAATTTAGCAACTTCAATCCTCATCAATTTACCAGAAAAACACAAATTCTATGAGCAACAGACCAAAATATGAGCTGAAAATCTGAACATTCTGCAGAAATCTGGACAGTTGAAAGGTATATTTGGGAGTTGGTTGAGGACATGTTGGAACAGGTCATGGACAGACAAATTCAACCAGTCAAAGCCTCTCTTCAGTGTATTCAAGGCACACCATACCAACTGGTGCCAACCACCACACTACCACAGCCCCCTATCCACTTACCATCTGTCAATGGAACCGTTTCAGGCTGTGTGGACTGAGGACTCATGCTGACACCTCTCCTCATCTCCCCTCCTTCCCTTATCCTCCCCTGCACCCCTTACCTACCCACACCCACACTACCCTCTTACATACAAAAAATTTAGAAAAATATGGGGGTCTCTTCCCTGCCAAAAATATTGCGTAATCAATGCTTAATTGAAAGCACTTTATGCTTTGAATGTAAGTATGTATGTTTTTCAAAAAGCCTTCATTTTCCTTATTCAGCACAAATAACCTGTGCTTAGCTTTTTTTGCATATATGCATAATGGTGTTCTTTTCAGATAACCACTTGTGAAGTCCCAGACTATAAATGCCACCCTTTGTTTTCTTTTCTTTTCTTTTCTTTCTTTTCATGTAACATCCACCCATCTTTCAGTACTGTTAACTTCTGTCAACTGATTCTGCAGCTGCTAATTCTGATTTCTACTGGTCATGTTACTGCTGATGGTCCTTTATGTGACAAGCTGCAGTGTGAATAGCATTTTATATGACACTATATAACTTCATTAAAAATCAGAGAGCATTGGGGCTAGGCTGCCAAGGTTTCATGAGCTGTACAAGCATAAGCTAGATCCTACTGTCCTGAAAGATACAACATATATTTGGTATGGCACAGTCTATGTGTGTGTGTGTGTGTGTGTGTGTGTGTGTGTGTGTGTGTGTGTTTCATGTATACCTTCAGTTCTTTACAGCACATTACTGCATCTTCACCCTGTTACTTGCTATTCCTGCTGCACGTGCATCTTCCTTAAAAAGATAAAATGCAGTTCTGTGCACAATATGATTCACACCAAACCTAGAACAGAGACCAAGATGATATGATTCATATAATCAGAATGAAGACCAAGACAATATGATTCATATACCCAGGATGAAGACCAAGACAATATGATTCATACCATAGCCAGAATGAAGACCAAAATGATATGATTCATATCATACCCAGAATGAAGCCAAGAGGCTGTTAAGTACTTTTTCTTTTCCCACAGTTGACCCCTCAACTTCATATGTTCACTGCTGAAGATGAATCACTTCCAGTGCAGATATAAGATGTTTTGTTTCTGCAGCACTAAGATATCGAGCCGGATTCACAAAACCTCCATGTAAGAGTTAATATGTCTTACACGGAGGCTGCAGTCTAACGGTATGACGTCAGCATGCCATGCATATTCATGAGGGCATGCTGAATCATACCCTAGGCTAACACGGTCTGTGTAGGAAAGTAAGGGGGGCGTGTCCGAATGCCAAGTTCTGCAAAGGGACACGCCCCCAGAAGAGTCAGAGTCCTGAAATTATACACCCAAGAGCGAGTCCGCGGAAATGTCAAAGAACACAACACCGCATGCCCTCACAGACTATAAACCCAACTGTAATGTAAAACGTAAAAATAGCAGTTTCATTTTTTTTTTTTATAATTTCCAAAATGTTTGCCCATAGTTGTGCTCATTTGCGCAGGTATGCCCTCCGCTGAGCCACAGTTAGCAGACATTGAAAATCATATAAGATCTAAATATGCAAAGTAAGCCAAGTAGCAATAACGTAGCGGTAGAGACGTTGGCCAAAGAGGGGGTAATCACGGTTCGAGCCCCCACAATATCATTTTCCATTTTTATTTAAATAAGCATGAAACAATCCCCTGACATATATATAAAACTATAATTTAATTAAAATGTAATGAAATGGGCCATGTATTTTTGAAGAAATCCAACATAATAAAATATAAAAAAAGGATCATAATTGCCCATAGCTTAGCAAGGCTTTAGCAAGCTGAATATGGGTGCCCGTATTTGAGCAGCACTTTAACAAGCTTAATATGAGTGCCCGCAGGTGAACAGTGGTTTAACAGGTTTAATATGAGTGCCCGGAGTTGAGCAGCACTTTAACATGCTTAAAATGAGTGCCCGTAGTTCAGCAGTTCTTCACCCAGCATAATATGAGTGCTCATAGCTAAATAATGCATTACCCAGCATAAGCCATTTGCGTGAAGCTGCGCAGCGCGCCAACCAGCTTACCATCGGGCAACATTGGGCAAGCTGTATCAAAGCCGCCTTTACACAGACACACCTCCTAGCCTGTCTAGACAGTAGTAAAATAAAAAAAGCAATGCCCAGGGTCGAACCTGGGATACTGTGCACCATAGTGAAAGTACTGAACCACTAAGCTATGACAGTTGTACTGAGAAATGCAGTATTAGCATATATATAGGAATGAATGGAAATAGAAGCATGACAAAGCAGGTTTTTTTAAGCTGATAACTATCCAAAATGGCCAATCACAGATAAGTGCAGGAAAATCGGCATATATAAGCCCCATAGGTGAGAATACACAGCATAACTGACTGTGGTACCCATTTGCAGTCAGGATGGCAGGTGCAGGAGAGGGAAGTTGCTTTAGAGCACAAAGGTGGGGTGTTGAGGAGTCAAAATATATGGTTTGGCTCCTAGTCCATGATCATGAAGCACAACTCATGCAGGGCCAGGTTTACTGGGGTGTGTACAAGGCAGAGGCGTGGAACCGGTTGGCACATGATCTCACCAGTGCCACAGGCATTCTGATGACTGGTGAACAGGTCCTTCACCACCATGCGGACCTGAAGCGACGGAAGGAGGACCAACTGAACCGTTGGATCCAGGAGGCCCGCCAAATGCCCAGTGCCCCACTACTGAGTAAGTATCCTTGTAATTAAGTATGTAAGAAATGCTATCCTAGCCTATAGTATGGAGACGTATGTTCCAATATTACTTCCTTTATATTACAGCTGCAGGTGTTCATTCCACGAATCAGCAAGCCTATGCTGATAGGCTGCTGATGTTGCGCCACCAGGCAGGTTAGTAATTATTTAGCTGGTATTGTTATCGAATATAAGTGAGACAGATTGTAAAAAAGTTCAGTGTTGTAACCCACTAATAAAGGCCAAATAAGCCTAGAAGAAAGATTCTGCTAGTATTGTAAGATTAGATAAGTGATGCAGCCTGGAAAATAGTGTAATGCAATTCAGTAATAAAGATTAAACAAGTCTCAAATAGAAGTTTCCACCTGTATTGTAATATCAGATAACTGCTGCAGCCAGAAAATGAGTGGTAATCAATCAACAAAGGATAGACAAGTGTGAAATACATCCTTGTAAATTCTGCCATATGAAATATGTGAGTCAGCTGGAAAGGGTTGTTGTAAACCAGTAATAACTGTTAATAAAGCCTAGAATTAAGTACCAGTCTGAAATGTAAATATAAAATAATTGAGAGAGTGTGAGAAAGACAGTTTGAAGCTACCAAGAAAGCTGTAATAAGTCTGGAATAAAGGTATACTGCAGTCACTACATTATGAAATGAATGAGACAGCCACAACCAAAGACTGTAATGTGTTAAATAAAATACAGAACATGGACTGTGTCTGTCCCACAAATTGTATATGTTGCTGTACCCTTGCATTATGGAAATAGTATGGTTGTATGAAATGCTGAACATCCACATTTGTCTAGACCCATATAAATCAGGATGCTGTACCTGAACTTAGCCAGATATGAACATATATGAATAAAAATGGAATGTATATTAATGTAGCAGTAACATCCCCATCACCAACATTCCTAAGGTTACATACAGGAAACTGTACTAATACATGTAGGGGATATATATCTGCATCTACTAGGAATGAACAGTATATGTATAGGTAGTTCAAGTTGTTAATGTAAAATTTCTCCACCTTACCCTATTTTCACAAATGATGTCATTCCACACCAAACCGGGTATGTGTATTCACAATTAATTCCCATGGACATTTGTCCTGTTGGTTCATACATATCTGCATGTACGTTGATGCATGTGCCCCATTCACATATCCAAACCTGATGGCCTGTTGCCACCAATCAACCCTGCATGCTGTTGGAATGTGCACTGTTGTTCTAAATATGCATGTGTTATGCTTGCTGCTCAATGTTCGGAATTCATGGCTGTTTGGATAATGGGAATACTGATGCATGCTGTTACAACTAATTTTGAATGGTGTTATCTGTTACTAACCCAAAATGCCATAAAATACTGCTAAACATAGGACAACAGGGAAGGTGGGTTCCAGCGGACCCACCTCTCCCACCTCATCTGGCGAGTGCTCCTGGCAGTAGTGCCCAGATCGGGATGTCCTCCTCCGGTGGCCCTGTGCCACTTTCAGGTGGAAGCGCTGCAGGGGATGGGGCTCATCCCCCCCTGCAAGCGTGGCTGGAGGAGAGCCTCCACTCACCTTCCATAGGGTCTGGTCTGTTGTGCGTAGTGAGATCAGGCGTTCTGTGACTGATCCCCTACGCCAGCTTGAGGCGAGGGTGGCGCAACTCACGGGTGTGCCTGCTCATCCTATCCAGCCCCCAGAAGAGCCCTGGCCTGGGCTGTGAAGGCACAGTGGTAACTGCCTATGGGTGGGGATTTCAGTTCCACTATTGCCATCTGTGGGCTCATGGGCTTGCGATATCCAAACATCTGTCCCTGTAATTTATGTTTACCCCCACATGTGTCATACTCTGCCCCTGTATGTGTCTTGTTTGTCTTGTCTGTTAACCTCCCCAACCTACCTCCCCAAATATACCTACTTCCTGTACCTCACATTCCACTCTCACCTGAAAAAAAAATAAAAAAGGGCACTCTGTTCCCATAAAAAAATTATGCCCCATACATAGCTGCCCAATTTGCACACATGTCCACTGGACATGTAAACTGATAATTCTAATTGGCAGTACAACATATTTTGCTGTCCTCACCCCTCTCTCAGGGGTGGAATGTTTCAAATTTCACACCAAATTTCACATATATGCACAGCTGTTGCTGATAAAGAAATGGGCAGCTATGGGCCTTCCCTACATCCTTCCTGCACATCCCAAGCTTGTTTTCTTACTGTCCTACCCTCTTTGTGCCCCCTTTTTCACCACTTTCCTATCTCCCCATTTTCTTTTCTTTAAAAGAAATTAGCACGGGTGTTAGAGGGAGTAAGCACTTTTAAGCAGTAGTCAGCGGGTGTGCGCTTGTGTGCGCTTAGCTAAGCGAGTGTGTGCTCAGCTAAGCAAGTGTGCGCTTAGCTAAGTGAGTGTGTGCATGTGTAAGCATCACGCAAACCAGAGCAAACCCGCTTACAACTGCTTAAAAGTGCCTTAGTCACTCTGTATGACAAGGCCTGTAGTCTGCTCATCAGCAAAATAAAATACCCCTGTCAGTCTCGAACCCCGGACCTTGGAAACACTAGTCTGCATGAATTACCACTGAGCCACAGCAGATATACAAGAAGTTGGTGCTGAAAGAAATATATCATGAAATACAAGGAGTGAATGTAAAGGGAATATAGGAAGGCCATTACACAAAGCTTGTTCCCTGAATCCTTATTGGCAATTCTTGTGGAATTGCATTACATTAGTGTGATAAGAGAAACAGCCATGCTAGGAGGTAATAATGTTACAGTAGCACCTTACAAACCCCACACAGTATCAGAGCAGGATAAACACCGCCATATTTGAATAGGTATGAGGTCAGACTTCCCAACTGTGACTGATTTACAGGGATGTCCCTGATTTGCAAAAAAATGTTACCTGTGCCCCACTGACTCCCTGTGAAATGTACTAACAGTAGGGAGAAAGGTGGGGTATCCCACGTAATGGCGACTGTCAATAAGTTAAAGTAGACACTACTTGCATGTCAGAAATGGTGTAGTAATACATATGCTCAAAATACCCCACAGTCACAACTGCAGAATATCTGAAATATATCACGGGTGTATCCCACTGATATATACCTTTCCCTGAGGCTGGTCAAATATATACCTGGGAGTATCTGAGGCCTGCAAGTGTCAGAAATACACAGGCATATCAGACTGTCTGCTGTTACACACTCTGCGAATAGCTGTAGAATTACTCCCACAAGCACGCCCTCATGTAGGAGTACAACACAGAAATATCAAAGGATGTAGCCATCTAACAAACTAATGACAGTATAGCAGTTTACAAGCACTGCATGTGCCTGATATTCATAATTGTTAGTACAAAGTACAAGGCCCTAGTACTGCTCAGCAGCAAAATAAAATACCCTTGTAAGTGTCAAACCCCAGACCTTGGGCTCACCAGACTGCATGCAGTGCCACCAAGCCACAGCAAACATATAAGAACTTACTGCTGAAAGAAATATATCATGCATTACAAGGAGTGAATGTAAATGGAAAATAGGAAAGCCATAGCAACACATTCCAGTAAAGACAAATATCAGGCCTTCAAGGAGTGAATGTAAAGGGAAAATAGTGAAGCCATAACAACACATTGCAAAAACTACTGTTGTATACCAGTTAATCCACAACTCCCACAGGAAAGTATATACTCCCATGTAAACAGTGTTAGCATTAGCAGGTGTGAGATAACATACACACTGACAAGAGTGAAATGGAAAAAGCAACAGTCAGGCTTCAGTACAACATGCATTTCAGTGGCTACAACACAGCCTTAGATATGAGAGACATACCACCCTTCTGACTGACACAACAGTGTCCACAGCAAACCAGCATGGTCCCCACCTTGCAAAACTGAAAGGCCCACGCCTACCTAACCTAACATTTTATAGCAGTGTCCTGAAATCACAGTGAGAACTGCAATTACCACACTGCAGGCTGCATGCAATTAGTAAATGCTGGCCACCATTTGGTGCAGAGGCCATCACATGCACATGTGTAGATACCTACAAAAGCAGCCTGTACTGCCAGTCCACACATGCAATAATATCATTGCAGCAACTGGAGGGAGATAGAGAGAGAGAGAGAGAGAGAGAGAGAGAGAGACAGAGAGACAGACCAAAATAAAAAAAAAAGAAAAAACAAGCCAGCCAGCCATCCAGGCAGCCATCCAGCCAGCCATCCAGGCATCCAGGCAGCCAGCCATCCAGCCACCCAGGCAGCCTGCCAGCCATCCAGGCAGCCAGCCAGCCAGACAGCCAGCCAGCCATCCAGGCAGCCATCCAGCCAGCCATCCAGGCAGCCAGCCATCCAGCCATCCAGGCAGCCATCCAGGCAGCCATCCAGCCAGCCATCCAGGCATCCAGGCATCCAGGCAGCCAGCCATCCAGCCACTCAGGCAGCCAGACAGCCATCCAGGCAGCCAGCCAGCCAGCCAGCCAGGCAGCCATCCAGCCAGCCAGCCATCCAGCCAGCCAGCCAGCCAGCCAGCAAGCTAGCAAGCCAGCAATCCAAAAAAAAAAGCTGTCAGAGACAAAGGTAATGTAAACTACATAATCTAATAATCTACATACTGTGAACCATCCATATGTGTTAGCAGTCTGTATCTATATGTATATGAAGATGTGCATAGGGCAAGGGACATACTGCAACGGTTAGTGAAGGCTGGACATACATATGTAGTTGAAGGTTGCTATGTGCACATATCAATGTAGGTTGTAGTGTGTGGCATTGAAAACAGCATGCAGTGCAGGTATGTGTCATGTGGTGGTGAACTTCTATGGGACTGAGCCAGTGAGGCCTGCTACAGCTATATGGCTTGAGGACAGCATAATGCATTATGCACAACAGTGTGCAATATCATTACAGAATGGTATGTCTCACAACTGTTACAGAAGTGATATTCCCACCATGAAAGGTGGGCAGTCCATGTACCTACATGTGCATGTATATGTACATCAATGGATGTTAAGAAGTGTGTGTATATATATGCATATATATATATATATATATATATATATATATATATATATATATATATATATCGATATACATATATATATCTATATATCTACATATCTATATCTATATATCTATATATATCTATATATATATATATATATATATATATATATATATATATATATATATATATATATGTACATAGACAGAGAGGTCTGTATAGATACATAGAGATATATGGATAGATAAGTAGACAATATGTAAATACATATAGATATAATAGACAAATACATATATAGATATAAATTTAGATACATACATGTATACAGATAGACATGAATATCTATAGATATGTATATATATATATATATATATATATATATATATATATATATATATATATATATATATATAGCGGTGTGTATATAGATATATATACATATATGTAGATATGTATATATATTTACATATATATATATATATATATATATATATATATATATATATATATATATATATATATATATATATATATATATATATATATATATATATATATATATATATATATAAAGAGAGAGTGAGAGAGGGGGACATGGGGGCAGATGTACTGCAACAGGTGCCTGGACAGAACACCAGTGTTGATACTGCAGTACCATACCCCATTCCAAAACATGTTACCAACTAACTACCACATAGGTGGTTGCCTGCCTACCACTGGAGGTGTCAGAAGGGAACATGGGACACAGGTGTACAATAGCCTCCCCTTTGATATCCACAGTGGCACACTAGTCTTGTAATCCCTGTACATTGTACGTGTCATCACAAAAGGTATGTCAGCTAGGGAAATGTAACTCAGTGTACCCCTGTACACCTCACAATGTCCTATGCAATATGTACCTCTCATGAGAACTACAGCAAATGGAAAGGCCACAGACATACCTAACAAAGACTGATAATGGCCACAAACACATTCCCTATGCAGACTGACTCACAAAACCACAGCTAGAGTGCCAGTGCTGGACATATAGATTTATGTCACACCCATATCAGTTGGCCAACCACCATGGCAACACCTCACAATCCATCCAGCCGACATGACCTAGGGCCCTAATCCCTGTCACCGCACTAAACAGCACATGCTGGAGGTACTGGTTTCTGTACACAAATATTCCATACCCTGGACTAAACCACCCAGCATTAACAAACAAGGCTCCTCATTAGTAGATGCCATACATACCCCTGATGAATGTCATGGAGATAGGTAATATGCCCTGTGAGTCACCTGTGCGTAACCATTTCACAGGAGCAAGTAAAATCACAGTACATGTGTATGAAAGGGCAGGGTAGCATATGGCTAGGCTGCCCTAGACCCAGGACCAATAGCATAGCACCTACCTATGACACAATGCACACACACATGTACTCAGTGCAATACCAGCTATGTGACACTGAATGAGTGTGACACTGACTGTGTGCAAGCTCTGTAAAGGTGTGATAGCTTAGCATGAGTTTGTGTCTGTCATGGTGGTTGGTGTCCTTGGTGTGAGGCCAGAGAAAGATGTGTCATTTATTGGGATGCATACATAGTAGATTGGCATATGTTGTGCCATAGTTCCCTGTGTACGACTGCGCTGTCCCATCATAGGCAGAAGCAATACATGAATGCTTAGTAAGTGGTACTGCTGTTGAATCCAGCTCACATATGAACTGTTGTACTACCTGATGTTGTAGGCCTAAACACTACAGTATGGTGTGTGTTCACATTCTGTGGTAACACTGTTTGGTGTGTTACCTGTAGTCTGCACAGATTACATACCTCATGCATAGGCATCTATAAGTAGGGGCACAGAGTACTATAAGGTACACAGTTAATGCTCATCTGTGTCATCATACATTTGTATGTTGTATGTATGTGTAATGTGTGTGTGTAATGATGCCTGTACCATGGCCGCAATCACATGTGTGTTACAGGGTATATACAGCAGCAGAGGATCAGGAGATCCACCAGAGCCTGGTGCATAATTACTCTGTGCTGTTTTCCAGGACCAGCCAGAACCAGCATGAGAGGGCTGCACTGTGGCAAGAACTTGTCCATCAGGTAAATGACATAGGCATGCATAACTGGACATATGAGCAGGTACACCATCACTGCAGTGATTTAATTAGACATGTCCAGCAGCGTGTGTCTGATATCCACAGACAACAGCTTGCCACAGGTGGTGGGGTACCTATCCACGCCCCCCTCACCAGTGTGGAGGAGCACCTCCTAAGTGTTGTGGCTCCAGGCCAACAACAAGAACATCCACAAACATGTGTCATCATGGAGGCCGGAGCCACCCAGCATATTGAAATGGAGTGTGCAGGTAACATCCCATATCTGTAGTTGACTGTTCTCTGTACTGGTAGTCTATGCGTGTGTGAGATGTGTGCTGTTTGTGTAGCTGTTAACCTGCCCAATCTTCTGCAAGATTGATATTCTGAGCATAATCTGCACACCTGTGAAAGCCTCCTGTTGTACTACTGTACTTTATCATACTCACAATATCAAAGGCACAGTTGTGGCCACTGGCAATCACTCTCATATGTTTGCAGGTCCCTCTGGAGTGACAGCAAGGCAGCCAATCCATGCTGGTGAGTGTGTAATAACAATGCTATTGCTAATGACATGCACATGTCATATGGAGGTGTAGTGTGTGCACATGTAACACACCTAGACATAATGCATGCTGTGCATGTTTGCTGTGAGACTATGCATATCCCATTATTCTCAGTAGCTGCCTCACTCACATGCAATACACAGAGCATGACACATGTGTGGCAACACAGTACTGGACATTGTATAGGCACACCAGATACACATGTACACAACACACACATGTTTGGCATACACACTACACCTTAGCCTGCTACACATGTCCAATTATGACATCTGCTGTATGGCCAGCCTTCAGCATCCCACTTATCTATGCAGCACACATAATATACCTGAGGGGTAGAGGCCTATCATGTCTTTGTGCAACAGTCTGGAACAAATAATACATTCATGTTAGGCAATGCTCACTATTCACCACCTTACACATCCATGTAACAAGTGGTTGTGTAATTGTGGATGTAGTCATGTTACTGCACTTCAGGTACAGCATGCTAGCTGCCTGTCTGGCACACATTATTATTGTTGACTGACCACAAGAAGCATGTTGATCATGACTCATGTTACTACACCACATCCAGTTCCACTGAACACAAAAGTACACATAGCTGTTATTGTGTAGAACCGTCATGTGTTGTGTGTGTGTGTGTGTGTGTGTGTGTGTGTGTGTGTGTGTGTGTGTGTGTGTGTGTGTGTGTGTGTGTGTGTGTGTGTGCAAATCTATGCACCCACAGCTTGTAACACTTGCACAACATTGTTATGTCCTTGTACACATTGTGTCCCAGGGTGGAGACAATCACTGAACAACTACACACAAGCATCAAGTACACGTATACTGTTATTAACAAGGGCTGTCTACACTTGCACTGCATGTTCCTGTGCAACACATAACCTGCATGCTGACACATGTGCAGTGATGTTTTTCCTTGTAAAATGGTCACCCACCCTAAAACAGTATTGTGTATGTGTTGGATTGCAGGTGTGTCTGTGTTTGTATCTGCTGTACTGAGGAGTGTGCCTGTGTGCTTGTGTGCCTATGTGCATGTGCACCTGTGTGCATGTGTGCATGTGTGCATGTGCTCCTGTGTGCATTTGTGCCTGTGTGCATGTGCGCCTGTGTGCATGTGCACCTGTGTGCACGTGTGCATGTGTGCATGTGTGCCTGTGTGCTAATATCATGTACACATTTGTAAACTGTGTTTCAAATCTTCCTCTCACAGGTTCTGATGTTGCTCTGGTGGAGTGCAGCAGGCAACCTGAAGCCACTGCTGGGGATAGTGCTAATGATGATACATGTGTAATGGCACAGGGAGGTGTGACAGGGTCTGTCGTTGGTCATCCAATTGACAGTACACAGCAGTCAACCCCATCAATGCGCACAGTCATCCTGCCGATACATCCATTGTCACCAATGCCCTTAGCTGAGGGACAGCATACAGTGGGCATTGACCAGGGTAGTGTGGTATCATTGGCACATGCATCCACTCACAGCAGCCATGGCCAGATTCCTGACATGGTACCACAGAGGCAGATGTCCAGGAGTTCTCGTGGGAGCATCCATGGTAATTCTGCCCCTGTCAGACGTGCCCACAGTGGTCTAGCAACCTCAGCTATGTTCTGGGCTGTAATGCAGGCACAGGCACATATGGAACGGTACACCAGACAGGGTCTGAGGGAGCTTAGAGCACATTTCACCGCTATGAATGACACTATGCGTGACATTGCGTCTGCCATCCGTAACATCAGCGAGGTCATTGATAGACGTTGGGGGGACACATTAGAGCTGTTCCACAACTACATGTCCAGGAGCCAAGACAGTGCAGGACGGTTGAGGCATCGACGTGGACGTCTGCCAGCAACATTATGAGCTGCCAGTCGTCGCGAACGACAACAAACCTGCAGCTGCTCCCATAGTGCCAGTACCAGCCCCAGCAATGCTGGGTCTGTGCTGTCATTACACCGTCCTAGAAGACCACGTGCACGTGGCTCTGGACAGTCCCAGCAGGGACGTGTCCAGTCAACAACCCACTGCTTAGGATGACAATACCCAGTCTGGCTTAATACCTGATACTGTCTGTAGCACCCCTGCCAGGCACAGGTACAGTGTCCATGGCCAGAGACAGTGACCTGTATGACCTGGCAGGTACAGTCTGTGGCTGTCCACAAACACCCGTATATGGCAGCCACATGGTGGAACTGTGTGCATGCATACACACACACATAATGCTAACACCTAGGGCTAAGACATACACACACACATCGCAGCAACATTGCCTCATCTTGTACTGTTGTCCCTCACTAACACACACACACACATACATGTTGATTGGATGCGTCAATGGCAGAGTCTGGCAAACCAAGTACACACCCTGTGCATATGATGAAACTGTGCCACCTCCTGCCATCTGTAACATTGATGCTGGAACAGGATAGCATGGTACTGATGCATAGGGTGACTACATAGCACTGTAGTAATATTATCATGTTGTTAACAGTACAGTGTAATGATATTGTTGTGGGTAGATTTGAGCATGCATGATGCATTAACTATGTTTGTCATTGCAGTTTTGTATACACCAGTGTTAATTCCCAAAGTGTACTGTCTGCACATGTGCCACATGGCTGTTGTGTGCACCTGTGGCTGCATGTGTTGGGGTGTGGACAGTACATGTGAGATGTTTGCATCAATGATTTGCAGGTGTACATTTGTGATCATGTTCAGCATGGAACATGACATGGTTTGACAGTATGCTGTGGGTGATACAGTTTCCACATGTCAATGGTCTGCATTCTGGTAGTATACACAGCTTACATAGCCTGACATTCAGTGGTCATTACATGGTGTCTCCTCAACTGATACACATATGTAGGAACCTGGTGTGAGTGATATCCCTGCAGTACTACACTATACCAGTAGCCATTGTTACTGAGCCCCACACATCCTTGGGAACAATACCCTTTGGCATATAGCAGTCTCATGTACATGCCAACACACTATGGATATGTCCATCCATGTCTGCAAATACATACAGTGGCCTACAATGCATTCTACACATGACACATCTAACCACCTCAAGGGTATCATACGGACAGATACCTATTGTCCAAGCCATGGTATATTGCTGTAACACTACTGTGGCATTGTCATCAGCATGTAGTTAACATAGTATTCCAACAGTACCATGTAGGTGGTAGCACCCATCATGTAGAATGGGTAATGGTGTGTACATGTGGACATGTGTTATCTTGTCTATCATGTGATATTCACATTTCCATAGGTATTCTGCAGTCCCTCTGTGTATCACCTAAGCAAGAAGGTGTATGTATGCATATTGGCAACAGTTGCCATACACCTACACTGAATGGCCATCACTCACAGACTTTGCTGTGTTTTAACATGTCTGACATATACTGCAGACATAAAACATCACTCACATTAATCTATCAAAGCTTTCATGGGTGTATGTCACATAGTTCACTTAGGACACAGATCACTGCAGTAGCTTGCATTGTCACCAACATACATGTATGGCCTAAGGTCTGGTAAGCTGTGGCACATGGCGGCAAAGGTAACAACTGTATTCATATGGGGCAGGCTTCACACATAGGAACTATTATAGGTCACAGGTACATATCTGTATGTGGCAAACACATACCTGATGTGTGCATAGCAATTACTGTTATAATAATATGTCATACAATAATGAAAGCAAAACACGCAACACATTCACAAACTGTGTGATAAATGCACACATGGCATTTGTAGGATTCAAACCCCTACCTAACTAGGTTATGGCACTTGAGAGAGATGCATTAGCACAGCACGCTATTCGAATTACTGGATGATTTCCCTTCTCCTGCTGTATTTATAGGGTGCTGAAATCATCAGTCTTTCCAAAGAAGAATGCACATCTTTTAGTGTGTTATCCCAGTCTTCAAAATGGTCAGTCCTTTCACAAAGAATCGCAGACATACACACACCCCTGCACCCTCCAACACACACAGTGTTTTCACGATTCAAACCCCTACCTAACTATGTTATGATACTTGAGACAGACGCATAAGCACAGCGCACTATTTGCATTACTGGATGATTTTCCTTCTCCTGCTGTATTTATAGGGTGCTGACATCATCAGTCTTTCCAAAGAAGAATGTACATCTTTAACTATCCCTCAGTATGGGGGATAACAATATCTGTGCATTCACAGAAACCTAGTTCAGGGTCACATATGCACACTGGCACTGCCAGGTTATGTTCTATACCATGTTTCATGACCACAGGACTTGTGACACAGAACACAAGTAGGGAGTGTATCCATATACATCACAGATACACACACCTCTGGCTTGGTCCCACTGCACTAAGCATGACAGGTCATACATATACACCTACCATTGTGCAAAACTGCCTTTTGGTTTGGTGTGTAGTTCAGACCACCCACCCATACCTAGTCACCACACTTGGCTTTCCTGGGAACAGTGTTGGATATGAAGGTCTTCACACACACCATTATAGTGGTTGACTTCAGGTACACAAATATTGACTGGGGATACTACTCAAGCCCTCAACATCACCCTACAGCCACTACAATTTGTGAATCCATGTGCTATGGCACAACCAGGAATACATATTGGACCTGATCATCACCAACATGGGGACTCTATGTTCCACACCAGAGATAGAACTGTCATTGTTAAGATCAGACTATGATCAACTTTCCCCGGACATCCATATCCCGTCCCCACACCCAGCCAAGGAAATCACTGTAAAGAATTTCTCAAAAGCAGACTTTGCACTTGTGAAGACTGGGGGTGGAATACTTCAGAGGCCCAGTGCTGGAGGCTAATACAGATCAATCTGCAGAATTCTTTACGAACGCATTGTATGAGCAGCTGCAGATATGCATTGATCATGCTATCCCACATAAAACCATGACTCCTCCAAAACAGGAGACCTGTCTGGTTGACCCCAGTCATATATAAGCTGTACAACAGAAGGCGGAAGCTACTACATAACAGAGCAATATCCCACAGACCCAGATAGATCATAACCTTTCCTTTGTTAATCACATTGACAGAGAGTCATTGCTAAGAACTTTGTATAGCCCTCCTTCTGACATGGGTGTTTGCATGTAGATCATGTGAGGTCATTGTGGCCATCTACTACTCACTCATCAGGACCATGTTTGACTACAATGCCCCTTTTGGGGTGTACCTTACCCAACACCTGTGGCAACTACAGTGAACACAACAGTACCTTCCCAAGAGAATCATGGCTACACACAGATGTCCTATGCAGCTCAGCTAAAGGATCTCCAGCTCTACTCAGTTGCTTAACGCCTACTCAGAGGTAATCTATGCCTGACGTACACAGCCATTTCAAACCCAGAAATAATGGACATGCTCCACCTCATAACATCCAAGACCCTTACAGCTACACACTCCAGGGATGTAAACCTAATCACAAACATAAATAGGACATGCTGCAGGGACAGATTCATTACTCACAGGCTCCCCTCACTCTGGAATTGAATCCCAATTAAAGTTAGACATAGCCCCTCACCAACCCTCTTCCAGCAAAATACAGCCGCATGGATGGGAAATTGCAAATTCACCCCTGGGATCTCCACTGTGTCCCTGCTTGACAGAGGCACAGCAAAGTAGCCTTAAAGGGTGCCTTCTGTGACCGACTTTACAGAGGCACAGTAGGCTACTCTACTGGGGAGGCAGATGCCAAATACACTCTGCCTAGGCTTATGAATTTCCCAGGGCAGACAGCCTAGTATTCACCTCTGCACCTATGTTTATGTTTGGGATGCACAATATTTGTTGCTGCTACTGTTTGCAGGTCTTTATTGCCATAGCTTTCACAGTTTCTGTGAACAACGTGTGTATCTGCGTAACATGTTTGATCATGACAGGGTTCTGGTATATTAATATATGTGTCTGTTGTCATTTAACTGTGTGCACAGGGTGGATTGCTGGATCGTGGGAGGTTCCTGGCTTAACACATACAACTGCCAGATATGTGTGACTGACTGCTATACTCAGACATGGCCTAAGTGTGTGAGCATGCCCAGTTCAGGCTTTCCATGGTTTGTTGCCTGACATGTGTCTCATTTATCCAAGTGTGTGAGCATGCCCAGTGTGACCTTTCCATATGTTGTGATCTGAAGTCCACTACATTTGTGGTTGTGTGTGAACATGACCAATATTGACATTAATACTGTGTGTTGGAAGTCATGTTTTGTTCTTACTGCCAGACTCCTTTGTGTCATAACTCAACAGGGATTATGCTGTGCTTGCAGGGTTTCCATGGGATAGTTTGCAAAGACTTGGCAACATTCTCTCATACTGGCTGAACACTGCAATACTGTCATGGTGTAGTGGTTCAGTACTTTCACTATGGTGCACAGTATCATGGGTTTTCATCCCATCACTGCTGTAAATGCTCATACTGAGCAGACCAGACTAGTTAAGGGCCAGTTGGGCAACTATGAGCATGTTGCATTTTGTTCAGCTATGGCCTACTTAAACCAGGCTTGTCCGACATTGCTGTGTATTCACCAACTTGGGTGGACATTGGCAAACATTACTCCACAGTGACCACAGTTGTACTACTTGGTGTGTGTGATTCTGTTCATAGGTTCATACTAGGCTATCTGCCCTAGGGCATTTATAATCCTAGCCAGAGTGTGTTTGGCTTTCAACACACATTGTAAGTAGAGTTTGCCATTACATTTTTCATGGTTAGTATACTGTGCCTCTGGCTAACAGTGACATAGAAGTGATACCCAGGGTAAACCTACAATCTCCCATCCACTCATCAGGATTCCTCTTGAAGAGAGTCAATGAGGGACTTTGGCTAACCTGGAGTGGGAGTTTACTCAAGAGTGGGGTGAGCCTCTGGGTTATGGATCTGTCACTCCAGCATGTCCTATTTATTTCAGTCCCGAGGTTCAGGTCTCTTGAGTGCATAGCCAAGGTGCAGCATGTCCATTGATTCCAGGTTGGACATGGCTTTATATATCTGGCACAGATCGCCTCTGGGCAGGCAGTATGCCACTGAGTGGAGCTGCAGTTTCTTTAACCGGGCAGTGACTGGCATGTGTATGAGCCATTTGATCCTCCTGGTGAGGTACTTTTGTGGTCTTTCCAGCTGCTGCAGGTGTCTGAAAAGGTACATCCCACAAGGGGCATTGTACTCAATTATGGGCCTGATGAGGGATGAGTTAAGAGGCACAATGACCTCCACTGATGTAGATGTGATTACCTTCATGATTCAGTGGGCTATATGAAATGTTTCTCTGAACACTTTGGCCACATGGTTGTCGAATGTGAGATTGCTATTGACTTGGGTCCCCAGGTCCCTTATCACTTCTTCCATACTTAATGGGTTACCACATATGTAGTAATTTGTGGGCACTTAGTTTTTGACAAAGGGGAGGACTATACACTATTTTGTGTTTAGCTTGAGGACATGGCTCTGGCACCAGTTGTCTGTTTCTATGAGGCCCTTTTGTAGGATGCTTGTGTCAGCTGGAGGGTCGATTATGGCACCCAGTTTGCAGTCATCTACAAACTTGTTCACCAACAGTCCTTCTGTGTTGGCCTGTACCTCTGAGAAATATATACCAAACAAGGGAGGTCCCAGGACTGAGCCTTGTGGGATGCCACTTGTAGCTGGTTTGTGGTCTGACATGGTTCCAGCATTCCAGACCATGCGGGTTCTGTCCTTGAGCCAGTTTGCAACCCATCTAGTGACATAGGGGTTTCTATTGAAGTTGGTGATCTTATCTATGATGACCAAGTGGGGTATGGTATGGAAGGCTTTTGCAAGGTCCAGGTAGGCTGTGTGGACCACCATCCCCTCGTCAATGGCCTTGGTGACTGTTTAAAATGACTCAACCAGATTTAAGAGGCAGGATCTGCCCTTAACAAAGGCAACATGGGTAGGATCCAGTGTCTGTCCCCCCCCAATATGTTTATTTCTGAGGTCCATGATGATCCTTACCATAGCTTTGCAGACCAACCTAGTCAGGCTTCTGGGGTGATTGTTTGCAGTATCTGTTTAGGCACCACCTTTGTGGAGAGGGTCCACTGTTGCTGTACACTGCTGTTTGTGTACATATCGTGTGATAAGGCTGACATTGAACATTGGTTTTATGTGTGTGTTCAATTCTTCTTGAGGTTCATGTTGGACACAGCCCAGGACACCGTCTGGATCCATTGATGCTGTGTGTTTTGCTTTGGAGAGGCTGGCTGTTACCTGAACATCTGTGATGTCAGGGGGCCAGCACTCTGCTGGGATAGATATTTACCCTTTTGGTGGGGAGGGTGGGGGAGAAGTTTGCACTGAACCTGTCAGCTTGGATGTTGTCAATGTCTGTGGGTTTGTTGTATTGTTTGTCATTTTGGACTAATTCTGAACATATCTGGGGATTCCCACACAGGTTCCTACAATAAGTAAAGAATGCCTTGTGATTATCCTTGGTGTCCTGTACGATTTTTATCTCACAGATGGCCTTAGACAATTTTATGTGTGGACGTTGTTTTTCAATAATACTGGTCAGAGATGGCTTCCCTTTTTGTGATTTGGATCTATCATATAGTAGCTTCCTCCTTGTATTGTATGGTTTGTTTATGGCTGGGGTCCACCAAACAGGATGCCTGCCTTTGGAGGATTGGGTCTTGAATATTTTTTTGGATTGCATGATCCGTGCATTCCTGACGGTGTTCATAGAATGTGTTTATAAAGGGTTATGAGGTCTGGGCCATATTTTCCACAGACACAGGGGCTGGGAAGGATTCCACCTCAGTTTTGAGGTGTGTGACATATGCTTTAGTGAACATTTTTCACTGTGGTTTTCTGGCCATGGGCTGGGGTGGGGATGTGAATATCCAGTGAGATTACTATCTGGTGTGATCATACCAGTGAGGGATACACTTCTGGTCTTGGGCATAAAGTCTGCATGTTGGTGATGATCAGGTCCAGTATGTTTTACCCTCTTATGGGAGTGGTAGCAAGTTGTTCCATAGCATTTTGGTTTATAAATTCTGGGAACCTTTGGCCTAGGGTGTTGGAGCTAGGGTAATCCTCCCAGTGTATGTTTGGGTAGTTGAAGCCACCCAATATAATGGTGTTTGGGGAGATCTTCATATTTTCATGTGTTCTCCAGTCGGCCAAGTGTGGTTTCTGGGTTTAGGAGGGTGGTCTGTAGCAGGCTATGAACTGGAAGGCAGTTTTACCCACTGCTGGTTACACATGGGTAGTCACTGATGCTTCATGCTTTGCCACCAACCTGGGGGTGTGGTTATCTTTGACAAATATTGATACTCACCCTCCTTTTGTAGTTTGTTCCATGTTTTGCAGTTGTGAAGCATGGTATGAGGTGTACCTGTGAATGCTAGAGTGTTCTTGAAAGCCTTGAACCAGGTTTCTGTTACTGCACAGATATCAACATTCTCCATGCTGAGGAGTGTTTGGAGTGTTTGCATCTTGCAGTTTAGACTTCTGGCATTGAGTAGCATTACTTATACTTTCTTATCCCTTGTGATACCTATGGAGGTGGGTTTGTGTTTTGAGCCTTACCTAGAAAAGGCACTATGGGGGTGACATGAGCCTTTGGCAATATCCAATAGGCCACAGGTGATAGGTGAAATCCATCCCTAGCAAAGCATCATATCTTGTCGAGCATCTCATCCCAGGCTGACAGGCATTGAATCCCCTTTCACTGACACCAATACTTAAGCCAATTGTTGTAATTGATCATCTTGTCTTCATATTGTGGCCTCATGTTTGGTGAGGGTAGGATGCTACTGAAGATCATCAAGTTTGCATATACAACATGGTGGTAAATGTTGTTTAGCACTACCTTACATTGCTTAACACATAGCAATCATGCCTCAGGTGATGCTGCAGGCTGCCTATGTCGGATGCGCATACTGCACTCCCTATACATGTTTGACAACAGGTAGTGTCAAGTTAGGCATCCCTTTTACTATATGTGCGAGTCAGAGAGAGGTATCATTTCCAGGGTTCCTACTGAGCCAGTGTATGTGCTATGCGTTGCCTCTTTGCCAAGGCCAAGGCATACTGGGCACACCTCCGTCTGCCTACTGGGGCAGGCTCAGGTTGTTCCTCCTCCGAGTCACGCTCTGCCTGGGATGGCCTTGGCACTGGTGGGGGGATGTTTGGCCCAGGTCTATGCTGGTCCTGTTGCAGCTGTTTTCGCAGGATCATATTATGTAGCATAGCACATACCATGACAATTTGGGTACATGTAGTTGGTGAGTATTGCAAGGCTCCACCAGATGTGTCCAGGCACCGGAACCGTGACTTGAGCAACCCAAACACACGCTCGATTACATTTCGTGTTGGTGTGTGTGCCTCATTATAAAGTTCTTGTTCAGGTGTGTGTGCATTTCTGGTGGGTGTCATCAGCCACAGCTCCAGTGCATAGCCAGCATCCCCCACTAAGTGACCATGTGGGATGTCCCCATTGGCAAATGTCTGGTAGAGCTGCATCAGATGCCAGATATGGGAATCATGGTAGCTTCCAGGGCAGCCAGCACACACATTCATTATTATGCCCTGGGCATCACACACGACTTGGCAGTTGATGGAGGGGAAGCCCTTGTGGTTAATGTAGGCCCTACCCCGCTCACCGGCTGGTGCTTTGATGCATACATGCGTGCAGTCTATTGCACCCACTACCTCAGGGTATTCTGTTATTTGCTGGAAGAGACACATATTGCTGGCCAATACCTCATGGGAATTGGGGAAATATACATGATCACTGACATGTGCTGACATGGCATCCAGGAACTGGTGCAGTACCCTGGATGCTGATGCCTGTGATATCCTCATCATATCACCAGTTGGTCTCTGAAAGGTACCTGTTGCTAGTATTCTTAGGCCAACACATACCTTGGTTTCCACTGGGATGGGTTCCCCTCTGTTGGTTCTGTGTGTGAGGCGTGGCCTGCACAGCTCCACAATTTGCTGCAGGAGGTCTCTGTCCACTCTATAGTGCTCCACTATCTCCAGTTCATGTAACCCCTGGTGGGTGACCCTGTGCCTGTACACTCTTCTCTGTCTCCTCACTGTGGGTTGTCCAGCAGCATTTGCATTGTCACCACCCTCAGCATGTCACATATGTCGTCTTATAACAGCAATGGCAGCCCCTAGCAGTTTTTATCTGAGTGAAGCTTTTTCAGTTTTCACTTCTAGTAGCATACTCCAGTGTTTCAGTGTCTCTTGTGAGAAACAAACTGCACTGTTGTTTGCAGAATTTTAAGTGCTGGGCTGGGCTAGGCTAGTGCTCTGCCAGTGTTATTGCCTGATTTGGATTGTTTTCACCTGCTAGCTCTACTAGTATCACCTGGTAGCTTCCTGCTATTTGTTGTGCTTCCTTTTTCCTTTCTGTTTCCTCAGGGGGAGTGACGCGCATACAAGCGCAAACACGCTGACAGCAGCTCACGCACACACATACATGCTTAAACGGACAAAAACTTGATTACTCAGGCTAAAATGCACGCACACCAGCGCAAACACACTTACAGGTCTTCCAACAGCCTTATACATGCTTACTCCGGCTTAAATGCGCGCGCTCACGCTTCCACGCGCGCACTCTGTCTTACTCAAGTTTACAGGCGTGCACACGCATGCATACCCGCTCTGCAAGAAACTTTGGTATTATCCACAGTATACACCTTCCATTTATTGGCTTTCCCTGGCTTACCTGTTGACACACCTCTTTCTATGATGTCTAACTGACACCTAACAGATGCCACTGTCCTCCAATGAGTTGCACTACTTTCATACATACCCCCCTTGTGATGTCACCTATCTCCTACTCTGTTCCTCCACATATCCTACTCCTACACTCCACTGACTGTGCTCATTTGCTATGTAAAAGTGCGATTCACTATCCTAACACTCATTTACATAGGATTGCCTACTAATGATTGGTTACATGTCTTAGACTGGGCTTCTGCCTTTAGCAACCTCTACTCAGTGGCCATGTTGTCTCCAGCCTGCTATTCCCTTACATTGAAATTTGACAATTTTCATAAATTTCATGTTTGTGGCTTTTATTGCCTTATTTTATGATTTTTATAGCACACCCTGTTTGCGCAGCACTGCGCTACGCTTAAACATCGGAAATCGCCGGAAAAAAAATTATTTTTATTTTAATTTTGTATCAGAGACACTTTCCAATGGCCATATGCAACCTTTATTTGGTGCTGACAAGGCTCCATTGTGCTATTTGCAGAACGGTACTCAGTTGTCAACTGAGTGCATTTCTGCAGCTAACACGTCTCCTACTCGGACAGGTTTCTGCTTCCTGGATCGCAAATTTACCTCATTTGCATGCCTTTCGGCTGCAAGTGAGGTAATTTGCATATCACAGCCCTCTTCGTGTAGGAGACGTGTTAGGAGCTCTCTTAAATTCCCCTACAGGCTGATCGTGGATCGCTCGTCGGACATGATGGCTGCAATGAGTCTTACTCTACTTGTAGACTCTGCGCAAGCCATCGTGAATCTGGCCCATTATCTTCTGATGTAGCCTCTGAGAGAAACCATGGATTTCTTTTCTTTGTATGTACAATGATTCATAACATTCAGTGTTAACTATTTATAGATAATATAGTGTCACTCTTCAATAACCCACTATTCTATTTTCCTCTACTTCAAATCGCATATACAGTAGTCTATGAAACAATGTTATATTATTAACGTTATATTATTTCTTAACTAATGTCTAAAATATTGACTAGTATTTTGCAGAGAACGTAAATACAAATTTAGATTATACTGTAATAAAATGCAAATACTTCATACATGATGGACTCCATTGCTGTGTAATCTACAGTTACTTTACACAGCAAAGCATAAAGAAATGCATATTTCTTGCAAGGGTGTCTGTTTTAAATGCAAGGGCCATAATTCCATTTCTCACAATTTTGCATAATTATATGAGACTGTACTAACTGTACTAGTTAAATAGAGGTTTCAATATTTTAAGAGAGTTCAACATATCTGAAACAGCAACCTCAGCATTAGTACATACAGTAAATAGTAGTTTGAAACTGTGAATCCCCTCCCTGAAAAATTCTTTAAATCATTTCACAGCAAACTCAGAATTCACTCTTGCCGAGCTGCAGTTACACTTTACTATTAAACAGTGTCAGGTCTCACAATACCTGGTTTCACATTCATAATACACAGCCTCTTCACATACTGTTTTACTTATTAACTGAAAACAAAACATAAAAGTAAGAAAATAATTCATTTATATTACTTAGTTTGACATAAACACATTGTCTTGTGCTTATATGCTGTACAATAATTAATTAAGCAATAACTGACGAGTGGGTGTGGGCATATTGATGATTTACCTATGGATGGCGTGGTTTGATCATGAGGATAAAGCCTAAGTCATTAAAGCAAAGCCAAGCATGGGAAAAAAAACTTCAATATACCCACATCCATAAGCCAGTTATTGCTATTATTAAATGACATTGGTGGAATTTAATAAAGACTACACAGACTTTTTTCCCATGTAGGCATAGTGGCACGGTGCTTAAACAGAAGTAAGTAGATGTGTGATCCAGTAAACAGTGCTGAGGAGCGTGCATGAACATGCTAACACAAAAGTGACCATTGCATGCAAATCACATCATAAGCAAGTGAAGTGCATGTAAATTAGGGTGGTAGAGTGATCCAGCAAGCAGAAAGGCAGTCCTGAAGACCCCGTATCGGTGTCCATAATGTACATGGAAAAATTCCATGTACAGGATGTAAAACTGACACCAGGGGCTGTAAAAGTACAGTTAGAGTGGCAGAAATAGCATAGTAGACACAGATATGTGCATAATTATCCACCATTTGTCCAAAACCATATGGCAAATAATTTAAATGAAATTATATTTTTTTTCTACTCAGGGCATGTTTGCATGGCATGCAGCAGTGCGCAAACATGCTTTCATGAAAAAAAATAAAAAAAAGAGTTGAAACCAAGATTTATTATTATGTGCCAGCAATGTATTATAGGACCCTGCTTGAATATGTACAATGTTACACAGCTGAAGTCGCTAATGAGGCAGGCCCTGGAACCATGTAGTTTCCAGGTATTTTGCAGGGATCTGTATGCAAATGACCTGGAGTTACTGAACAGCACAAATGGGTATCTGTGTCTGCAGATCCCATCCATGTAGGCACAGAATCATGCTGGTGTCCTCAGAAGAGGTAGATGACATCAAAAGGGGGTGTGTCCACTTTTTTGAGCTCATTGGAGCTCAGCCGCACCTGTTTGTGTGGCACAAGCACTCTGCTCAGCAGGGGTGTGTGTCCAGTGACTGCTGAGTTTTGTTTAACTTCAAGGCATGTGTTTCAGTGAGTTTCAGCATGTTTGCATGGCACAGGGTTGTGCTGAGGATGCCCTGCCATGGAGGTGTGGCTAGTGACTCCTGAGAATTGTTTATCTTTGCAGTGTGCATTTACATGCCAAGACACAGTGCTGAGCAGGGAAGTTTGTATGCAAAAAAAAAAAAAGGCTGGGAAAGCCAATGATATATTAATTACTGATGACCCCTGTTGCACTTAAACTAGGCCATTAAAACCCTTAACGGTGTACTTGGCAGGTGGAATTCATCATAGATAGCCAATCACACAGGCTGTACTTAGGGAAGAGCACTATAAAGAATGCATACACCCTACAATCTGATTTTTCCCCATACTCTGCACCAGCGGAGTACAGACTTGGGAATTTTAACTGAGAGAATGCTAGGGGCTGCTGCAGGTCTGGTACATCTGTATATGCTGGATGCTGCTGACAGTAGTCCCAGACTGATAAGGAGAAGATTGTTTAGGACCAAGGTAACCTACAAGGAGCTACACGAGTTGGAGATTGTAGAGCACTACAGGGTGGACAGGGACATACTACAAGAACTCACTAAGCTGTGCTGCCATCAACTCAGACCCAGAGCCAACAGAAGGGAACTCATTCCAGTGGAAACAAAGGTATGTGTCGTCCTTAGGATACTAGCAACAGGTACTTTCCAAAGACAAACTGGGGACATGATGGGGATCTAACAGACATCTGATTCCAGGGTAGTCCACCAGTTCTTGGATGCCATGCTACCACAGGCAAGTGAGCACATATATTTACCCAACACTCCTGAGGAGACAGCCAGCAGTATGCGACTCTTCTATCATGTAGCACACTACCTTGAGGTACTGGGTGCCATAGATTACACTCATGTACACATCAAGGCACCACCCAGTAAGCAGGGTAGAATCTATGTTAACAACAAGGGGTACCACTCCATCAACTGCCAGGCCATGTGCAATGCCCATGGCATTATCCTGAATGTGTGTGCTGGCATCCCTGGAAGTTGTCATGACTCCCATATCTGGAATACATCACAGCTGTACCAGATGTTTGCTATGGGGGACATATCACATGGCCATTTACTGGGGGGTGCTGGCTATGCACTGGAACTGTGAATGATGACACCCATCAGAAATGCACACACACACAGACACACACACACACACACACACACACACACACACACACACACACACACACACACACACACACACACACACTGAAGAATGCTATAATGATGCACGCACACAAACTAGGAACATCATAGAGCATGTGTTTGGGCTGTTGAAGTCACATTTCTGGTGCCTCGAAATATTTGGTGGAGTCCTGCAGCATTCTCCAGCCACATGTTCACAGATGTTCACAGTATGTGCCATGCTACACAATATGATCCTGTAGAAACAGCTACAGCAGGATCAGCAAAGGGAAGAGATACACAACCCCCCCCCCCACCAGTGCCCAGGTCACCACAGCCACACCCACAGAGGGACTGGAGGAGGAACCCCCCGAGGCTATCCCTGTAACCAGATATAGCCCTGGCCTCGGCCAAGAGACAATGCATAGCACATGCTCTGACAACCTAGGGCCCTAGGGACTGACACCTTACTCTGACTTTCAAACAGATTAGTAAAAATGATGCCATCCAGACCACACAACCTGCACCTCACCATATGTTGGCTGTGGATTGCATGCATCAAACAGAGGTAGCCCGGAACTACAGGTCTATCAACTGCTGCATTCACAAGGTAAGTCACTATCCTACACACCACTTGTAAGGGGCACTACAATATGGTAGCATATGTATGGATCTGCCACATGTATGCAAGGAAGTATAGTGGGCTATATATAGTGTGTTACTGGGCTACTTACAGAGATCTATAGTGGGCCACTGGGCTACTTGTACAGATCTAACAGCCACTTGGGAAAACAGGTACTCTGTTCCCTAGTATTTTCCTCATGATATCAATTAAGCCATGTGGCTGGAAACTCCATGATATTATTCATGGGAGATGCCAAACAGTGAGGTCACAGGACAGTCTGTGCCAGCAAAGCATGGGCTGGTCATACCCCACCCCAAACACATCAGTGTTCCCATACAACTACTGTAAGAGTAAGTCTAAAATGATAAAGCAGCAGACCAGACAATTCATGTTTGTTGTTGATAGTGTGAGGAATGAAAACTCTGTCTGGCCACTGCTGTGGCTCACTGGGCCAGGGACAGTAGCATAGGTGATGGTGTTAATGGTTCAAATCTAGCAGCATCCAACATCTTTTGCATGTGATGTACTCATATGATGGAATTCCCACAGACTGTCATAACCCATTAATCTGTTACTGCAACAAAGCTGGACAAAGCCAGAGTGAATGGGGGGACAAACGGCCATACCTACAGACAGACATTAGACACACTCTGAGTAACCTAGCTGGTGGCAGTATAACAGCAGGCTGCAACAGGTCAGATTAGCTGTAGGCTTTTAAGGCCATCATTGAAATGTAATACAACAAAAAACCAGGCTAAAATAGTGGGAAGTATACTTGCTGTGTTCAATTCAAGTCAGTCACAAAAGGTAACCAAATGGCCATCACTGAAATGTAATACAACAAAAAAACAGGCTAAAATAGTGGGAAGTATACTTGCTGTGTTCAATTCAAGTCAGTCACAAAAGGTAACCAAATGTTCCACAAAAAGAAACAAAGCTGTAACCTACAAACCGCTTTACTTTGCGAACTCTTAATCTAATAAAAAAGAGTCAAAATCACCATAGAGTGTTCATTCGAACCTACTCATCCACTGGGCAATAGCTTGTAGAAAAAACACGCAGCCAGCATGTAAAAATAAATCCAAGCGTCCAGTAGAAACCACGTTTATTAAAATAATTAGAACACAGGGCTAGCGCTTTCAACAAATCTTCATCAGGCCACAGAGTGTAGTGAGCATTATTCTTTGTTTTTAAACATCATTGAAATGTGTCAATATTTACAACAATTCAGTGACTGCCGTTTACGGTATAGCACTGGAAAACCACAAATGAATGAGGAACAGAGCACACATATGAGGCAAAATGCAGGACATTCTGCAAAAACATGTACAAGGAGAGGTATGCAGACTATCACCTTGTCTGTGGTGTTACATCATGTACCCCAGTCACAGCATACCTCTCAACCTCTCAGAGTGAGAAATCTGGCCAAAGCCATGAATAAAAGTGGGACCAAGACCCACAGATAGTGACAGGTTTTAACTAGCTGGTCCTACAAATGTTTAATTTTGTTACAATAACAGGTCTTACATTATCATGACTCTGATGTGTTTTGAGTATGAAACTCAAATGTCTGTCATTATTTATTGACTTAAATCTTCACTGATTTGCCACTAATTTGCCAGAAAACTACAATGTTATGTAAAATGGACCAAGCATATGAGGCAAAATGCTGGACAGTCTGTGAAGCTCTGTACAGTTGTGAGGTATGAGTCACATATTAATCAGGTGAGGAATGCCTCATACAATATCAGGGAAGTGCAGTACTGTGGTAATAGGTGCAGCAGCCAATGGCCTGCAGTACACATAATTCCAGACTGGAATACAGGTAGCTCTGACCTAGCATCACCTTTTAAGTACCGACAGTCACACTGGACATTCTCCTACACAAAGTTAACTTGAGCACAAGTCTATCACCTCTACCACTCATAGACCTGCTACATGGAAATATGTCTGTACATACATACAGCTATGCATACATATCTGTCTCTCCCTATCCCCCTCACACTTGATGAGTGTATCTATCAGGATGTGGCATACATATATATATATATATATATATATATATATATATATATATATATATATATATATATATATTTATATATATGATAAGCTGTATATATAGCTATATAAGTACAATGATACATAGACTCTCCACATATATCTACATAAGGCATTTACATAATGTACACACACAACAACTTTTAAGAAGACATCCTTGTTATACACATTTATATAGATATGGGTGGGGATGTATGAACTTCCCCACATACCCTAGAATGCTGGGGTTATCTGCACTTACACATCACAATAGTTGCCCAATGGTACCAGACCAAGGTGGCAACAGTACATAAACCACTTAGCCATAGTCCACTGTGCTTGTGGACTGTCACCCTGTAGACAGACACAGGCATGCAGTTGGTGTAATGTACAATGGCTGCAATGCATGCCTTGGACAGGACATATTGTCCCTGGCCACGTCTGCCTATCAAACTGCAAACAGCCACATGTGGCCAGACTGACAAGTGCACACACATAGGATATTACCAGATATTCCACCCCTAGGACACTAGATACAATAACAGAACCGAGCAATATCACTCTGCAGACCACACATGCTGTCTAACACAAGGCCACTTTGCGTATTCCACAAGTACTGTGCCAGCATCAACATATACAACAGACATAACCTGTGGCACAGGTGATAAGTATTGTGAGCTGTAGTATGCAGTACTAGATATGTAGGCATTCTAATCTCACATCATCCAACTCTGGTTGTGTGTGTGTATCAATATATCCCCCACAGCACTATGGGCATGCCCATATGGGCTATCTCTGTACAATGGTGTGCATTTTATGGCCCTGTGAATGGCTGCTGGTCTCTAAATTCTCTCCTCTACTAGGCCTGCTGATGTTGCCCACCTTAAGAGCACTGGCTGATGGGCTAATTCCAGATAAACTCCACGGCACATGCGATAAGTACTGTAAGCTGTATTGTGTAATAGTAGATAGGTAGGGGCTCTAATCTCACAGCATCCAACATGTGTGTGTGTGTGTGTGTGTGTGTGTGTGTGTGTGTGTGTGTGTGTGTGTGTGTGTGTGTGTGTGTGTGTATGTACATATACCCCCTTGGGGCACTACAGATATGCCCATCTGCCTTATCTCTGTGCAGTGTTTATGCATTTTAAGGGCCTGTGACTAGCTGCTGGCCTCAGTATTGGCCTCTTTACAAGGCCTGCTGATGTCATCCACCTTAACACCACTGGCTGACACTCTGATATCAGATAAATGTCTGGCACATGCGATAAGTACTGCAAGCTATAGTGTGTATTGCTAGATAGCTAGGGATTTTAATCTCACAGCATCCAACTTGTGTGTGTTAAATATATCTTTTTGCAGCACTAGAGACATACCCACCTGGCCTGTCTTGGTGCAATGGTTATGCATTTCATGGCCCTATGACTAGCAGCTGGCCCTAAAGTGTCCTCATCTACATAAGCATAATTGATGTCCGCCACCATCTACATCTGTATGTGCAGAATACCCAGGTGACACGTATCAAATTTAGCATTCCTTGTCAAAGGGTATAAAAGCATGATGATGCTGACTGCCCCATTGTCCCTAACACACTGTTCTTCACATATGCACCTAGGGGACTATGTATGTATACTGGCATACTTTGCTGACATCATATTTCTGCTGTGCTGTCTTCCTATCATGTGCCACTGTATTGCCGGTATGTGTCCATAGTTGAACCGCTCAGATTCCTGGGACAACAACATACACAGGTCCATGACACACCTGTCATTCTGTAATACTACTGACAGTATACCATCAGGCAACAAAGATACCCAGTGTTTGATGTATAGTCATGACACATGCCAGCATACAGTACCTGTTGTGGCCCACAACAAATGCCATGGCATAACACTACTGCAGTACACAAACACATGTAAAGTAATATAGTTACACAGTGCAACAGACACATATTTACAGGTCCCTTCATCGATGGCATGGATGGCAGGGATGTGGCACAGGTATCACCACATGCACTGGGTGTGGTGTGGGAATGCCAAAGGCCTAAGCTGTGCCAAACAGTTGATAGTATGTGTGTGAGTCAGGAGGAGGTGCTGGTTAGATGGGCCATGGAGAGGTTTTGTGTGTGTCTGTTGGTAACCTGCATGTGACAGAGTGGTGTTGGACTGTGTGCATGTACACAGTCAAGCCCAGTGCTAGCCCTACATATGTGTATGGTGGACAGCTGTGGACAGTATATGGTAGAGTGGACAGTTCGCTGTCTCTGGCCATGAAAATGAAAACTGGGTTCACCAGGAGAAGTACGGGCACCACCATGCTCAAAGTCAGATGTGGTGCTAGTATCTAATGGTGACTGCTGTCTGCTGGGCCTTTGTCCCCCATTGGACCACATAGAACCATGTGCCCATGGCCTGCCTCATCATGGTGTGGACAGCACACTTTCCTCTGTAGCGGTGGAGATACTGCCATTATGGGAGAACGAGTGTGCATGGCCACATGGACTCTCAGCCAATGGTGTTGCGATCCAACATCCACAAGTCTGACACCCAACTCCAACCAGATGTTCCAGCACAGACAATGTGTGGTGAAAGACAGACCTTGTTTCAGCCCACCGTCTGTCCACTACATCAGTGAAATGATCCAGGGTATAACTAATGCGATGGAGGCAGTCACAGATTTCAGACTGTGCTGGATCCATAACCCTAAGCATCCATCTGTTGTTGCATTCAGAACATGCCTGTGCCTCCATGACAGCCCAAAACATGTGGAGTGGGACCTGTGATCTGACACCTGCAACATGATGTGGATGGGCAGCAGTCCTTCTTCAAGCACCCTTGTCAATCTGCCTGTGGGGAACCTCGCCAGCTCTCTGGCTATAGCCATTGTCTACACTCATTGATGCCATAGTTCTCACACTGTCCTGTACTATGTTGACAACCTCTGACTGTCCAATATCTGTTGCCTTGGGTGACTGGGTATGTGTGGGCATACTGACTTTGTGTGTGAGGAGAATGGGGGAAGAAGAGGGATGTCAACCTTTGGGACAGATTTAGCCCCCAACAACCCTACCTGTGAATCACTATGGCCACCATCATCATTAGAGTCCAACGAGACACTGACATCAGTTTGTGAGGAGTGCAGACTCCAACCCCCCCCCCCCCGCTCACCTGTGAGAAGCAAGACAAAAGCAGTACATTACTATCTGCACTATTATGTATGGTAATCCACACAGACTCATACAGATGAGGATCCACAATTGCATTTCATGTCCCACATCTTCTCATCTCTGATCCCATGCACAACACTCAAACTCACAATACACACAGACAAGTCAGGCCCTTTATAACATGTACATCACTTACATCTGGTTAACATTGCCAGTACACTACACATGTGAGGTATGCAATATGACAGTGTATGTGACAGAACTACAATTAAAACCCAGTACGCCTATCTTGAGAATAATATGCCAGCTGAAGTATCTCTGCCTCAGGTATGTACCATCTCCCTCTTGTGTTTGAACAGGCATCTTGGAGTAATTGCCTCATGTATACCAGGCAGCATGGTTGCTCATAACTATAAGTGCAAACATGTTAATGTTTGTACAAATACACACCTGTCATTCCCTAGGCTGTACACTGTAGTTAACTGCTCTGAAATAGAACATGCAACTATTCTACTCTGGCTAAGCACAACTGTTATGCATACGGCAAAATGTCAGCACTTAACTTTCATAAGGTATATATGATCTGTAAAATAACACTATCACACTTACCAGGTACAGGACCATGGACTACAGCCACACCTGACAGACCTACGAAATGGTGAGGGAGCGGTATTGTCAGCAACACTAAATGTTGGAGTGTTACAAGGTAATATGTGTGTATATCCACATCTACAGAAGCTAATGCGATACTGACTGTATTGCTGACATTCTGAGTATGGGACCTGGCAATATCCCAGGCTGTGTTCTACATGAACTACAGAATGAACTGGCACCCTACCTAAGTACCATGTTCAGTCATAGCCTCACCTCAGGCTTTGTGCCCACTGAATAGCGCACCATGATGGTTATCCCACTCCACAAAGGGGGAGTCGTGATGGACCCTGGGAACTACCGTCCCATTAGCCTGAGGAGCCTGGTCTGCAAGGCCATGGAATGTATCATCATGGAACTCATAAACAAAGACATTGGTAATCTCCAAACTCTGGACCCTACTCAGTTCAGATTTGTAAAAGGCAGATCATGTCTCCTAAACCTGATTGACTTCTTTGAAGCAGTCACCAAAGCCATAGATGAGGGTAAGGTGGTTCACACCGTTTATCTAGATGTTGCCAAGGCTTTCGACACCATCCCCCACTCTGGAATTATAGATAAGCTCACTAAACTAGGTATAAATCCTTATGTCACAAGATGAGTTGCCAACTGGCTCACGGACAGAACCCACACTGTGAAAGTAGCAGACTCCAAATCCGACTTCAGACCAGTGACAAGTGGAGTACCACAGGGTTCAGTCCTGGGTTCTCTCCTGCTTGGTGTCTACTTCTCTGAAGTACAGGCTAACACAGAAGGTCTTTGGCTAACAAAGTTTGCAGATGACTGCAAACTAGGAGCCATAATCGAAACTCCTAACAATGTGGACATACTACAAAAGGGCCTCACTGAGACAGATGCCTGGTGTCAAAGCCATGGTCTAAAGCTCAATGCCAAAATGTGTATTGTCATCCCCTTTGGTAAAAACTCTGTACCCATGAATTACCACATAGCTGGCAGACTACTTAATGCCGAAAATGTGATAAGAGACCTGGGGACACAGGTGGACAGTAATCTCTCCTTTGATAATCACATCACCACAGTAGTCAGAAAATCCTTCTACGTGGCTCACCTCATCACAAAAGGTTTATCATCCAGAAAAAAAGAGGTCATTGTTCCCCTCTACTCATCACTCATTAGACCCATTATAGAGTACAATGCTCCTTTTGGTATGTACCTCACAAGACATCTACAACAACTGGAAAGGCCACAGAAAAACCTCACAAAGAGGATTACTGGCCTCAAACAGATGCCCTACACAGACCATCTCAAAAAACTCCAGCTTTACTCCATCGCATATCGCCTACTCAGAGGCAATCTCTGCCTAACATACAAAGCTATGTCAAACCCAGAGCTGTTGGACATGCTCCACTTAAAGAAATCCCAATCCCTCTGAGCTACATGCTCTAGGGACCTAAACCTTGTCACCACAATAAACAGAACACACTGGAGGGATAGATTCCTTTCCCAGATACTTCCCATACTCCGGAACAGACTACCTATCTATGTCAAACAAGGCTCCTCATTAGCATTCTTCAAGAAAAATCTTGATGATTGGATGGGAAATAGGAAATTCACCCTGGGGATCACTTCTGTGGCTCTGCTCAACAGGGGCACAGGAAAATAATTTTCTTGGGTGGCAAAAGCCAGGGTACATTTTTGGCTAGGCTTATATAGGCCCTAGGGCCAATAGCCTAGTACCCTCCTATGAACCTATGAACCTATGTGTGCACAACTTTGCACAAAAGCCAATCATCAATGCAGATAGACCTGACACCCATGTACTGGTATGTAGATCCTGCCACAATGAGTGATACAGGATTATACTGGTGAACACAGTAAGCTTACCTGGATGCTCCTCTGATGCAGACACTGTGGCACCCACTTCCAGGATGTATGGCATGATGGATGCCTGGGAGCTCTTGGTTGATCCTAAGTTCACCAGGAATTCCTCTGTGGCCGAGATTGATTGCTTTGTTGCAGACTGTCCATCGTTGGGAGGATGACCCCTGGCAATAGCAGCTACCCTTTGACGTGCAGCATTGACCATATCTTTGGCCCAGTGTCGGACCTGCTTGTAGGTTCTGTCCTGTTGGCAAATCTGATTAACAGCCTTCATAAGGTTGCACCACAATGCTGCCTGCTGTTCATGACTGTGGTGACCGCTGGAAAGCCGAATGTGATGGTGGAGTCTGAGGGCATCCAGTATAGCAACATTCTTCACAGATGAATATGGTGAATGTCTCCGTTGGTACATCATTCCTTTAAGACAACAAGAGGGGAACACATTACAGGACCAGATGCATGGATGTCCACCATGTACAGACCCTACACACCCATAATGGCCTGCACTATCCAGTGCTCCCTCACACGTCATACCTCACGGTCTGGAAGCACACTACATGTGTGGCTATCACCACGATAGTATTGAAATTGGGTAATGTCCCTGTGTGCCATGACGGATTCTGCTGTATGCCCCTACACCCATCACTGCAGTTTACTGTGGTGTGTCCCCTATGGGCAAATATCTACTAATGTGTCACATGGTCACTGTCCAACAAATAGCAGCATGCTATTGCAACAACTATATGGGGACAGCCCACCAACACCAGTGTACCATAATGACAGAAAACAATGCAAACCTGCTTTAGTATATGTTCCCTGTAGACATTATGCCCCTCAACTATACAGATGTTTGCAGAATGTCAACATGTTTGCATCATATATGTGGTACCTTTTGCACAAACTTGTGGATGTCTGGTTGTCCACTCATTGATGGCTGCCTTCAGAAAATTAAAACAGAATCTGACTGTCACACATTAGACCCCTCAGAAAACACTTATGCTACCATAATATCTGTTAGTCTATTCACATTCTTTCTTTGTATGGCCAATATTTATACTCTGTTGCTGGTTTGGGCCTTTGTCCTCCATTAATTATGGCTTTGTCCTGATTTTTTACTGTAGTAGGTTGAGAGTATGTTAGGCATAGCTCTCAACTAAACAGGGATGAATGTCCACGAAACAGGGACTTAGCCAGAGTACATCAGGGTCATTCAGGGACACTTTTACAATGTTAGAACTATTTATGTGTGACACTGACAGACTGAGAGGAGATGAATTACAGTACATCATTTGATGTTACAGGATTGTGGTCCCTCACTTAGTGTTATTATGCCTTACGTGTAATCCACTATCTTTACTACAACAACTGACCGTTGTAGGAGGGATTGACTGGGACTGAGCAAAGATGCGATTCAAAGTAGGGACAGTTGAGAGGCATGCCTGTAGGAGTTGGACAGCAGAGTATCACTCACATGTTAATATCATAGAGCTAATACAAGCCTACTGTTGTAAACCCTATTCCCCATAACTCAATCCTCCCATCTGCATCCTGTTTTATGGGGAAATCTTGTACATACCTGGTAGACTGATGTATTCTTTTTTTTGAAGCATTCCTCTGCAAATGCTTTGCACATATGCTGTCTGTGTGAGTAAAACCACATACAAACCTGTTATCCATAAGCAGTTGCTTGCCTTTTGTAGGTAATGTCTATGCACCAATCTGTGGCTCAGAATTGCATCCTGAACACCTGAATTGCACTATCATTAGCCAATGACATGGCACCACAGTACAATATATAAGGCATTCATGTAGGCCATGGCCTCCTTCTTAGTTTTTGAGACAGATATTATTGAGGTGTGGAGAAAACAGGATCACAGAGGGTAGGTACAAATGCTGTCCACTGTAGATATGTATGAAGTATGTCCATAGTTTTGCCTCATTTGTTTGGTCAGCTTCCCATGACATTGTGGTCATCTGGCAGCTCACTGGCAAACAATGTGAGTTGAGATCACTATGGGGAGTGAGACAGGTGAGTGTCACACTTCATACCCTTCAGAATATGCATGCTAATTCAGTAGCTTTTATTCTATCAACATACTATCTTTGTAGGGGCAGCCTGTTAAACACACCCTTATCTCTTGTCCTTTGATCCTCCCCTATGTATGGTTGTGTCCGTATCCCTTGTTATAGGGAGTTAGGAGGTATGGTCAGTCTGTAACAGATACCTTAACATACAGCTGTATATGCTCCAGGCTGCAGCTGTTGCTGCAGCCTAGGACACATGGGTGTGTGTGTGAACACTTTGAAGGTCATCAAGCTGTACATGTAACTGTGGCAACAGTGTCAGCCCTGTCATTACAGCAGAGACAAGGTAAGGGTACCCTTAACAGTCCATCAAGGCATGTGCTTAAGGTACATCTGTCACACAACAGTGCCAGTAGCAGAGTAGTAACGACATATAGTTAGGCTATACAAATATGTGCAGTTTGTCCCTATCTGCAGGCCTTTGCCTTGTATAACTGGGTAGCAGATAATTCAGTAGCAGTAACCTATGGGGATTAAAATTGTATGACTCAGTCATTACTTGCTGTCTTGACAACAATGTAATTGAAGTGCAACACACTGTATTCGAACCGAGGTCTGTGTTTGGCAAAATGTACTGCATGGAAGGCATTTAACAGACTGAGCTACTGAGTCAGTGCTGCAGCACATGCATTTGCAAGATATATGTGCAGACATACAGGCTGTGACATACATTGTCTGCATCCATCAGTATCTGCATGGCTTTCAAAGTCAGTTTTTCTGCAGAAGGGGCCCAGTTGAACATATGTATTTTGCTATTGATGCCTTTGCAGGTCTGTTTAAAGATGCTGCTGATAAAAGGGGCATTTACCTGCTATCTCAGCCTTCACATACTTCTGTCATTACTTAGGTGGCTGTCTACTGGTGTAGTTTTGCACCAGACTTTCAAGTACACTCCCATTTCTCCCATTAGGTTTAATTTCAGTGTGTCAGTTGCAATCAGTATGTTTTGCTGGAAACACATGTTTTAATTAAGATCTGTGTGGTGTAGTGGGTTAATGCAGTAGGCTGTAGTTGACAGGGGCCTGGGTCTGGAACATGGCAGAGGTGATTACTTTGTGCATGAGACTAACAGTGTGATAAGCACATAAGATGATTAAAACTCATTAAAGCTGATTTCAGTAGATTTGCTCGGTCTGGCAAGACACGGTACTTTGCTTAGTTCTGTGCAAACCCGAGCTAAAACATTAAAAAGAAAAGAAAAATGGGATGATAGGACAGTGGTTAAATGGGGGAAAGCAGGGGGAAAACATAGTGAAAGGCAGTTGGGATGTGCAAGAAGGGTGTAGGAAAGAACCATAGCTTTCCATTCCTTGTACAATAACAGCTGTGCAGTTTGACAGATTTTGTAGTTGAATTTGGACATGCAAATCCCAGAGAGAGGTGTAAGGACAACATTAAAGTTTTGTGAAGCCAATTGGACCACATTAGTTGTGTTCAGTGGACATGTGTGAAATGGAGAGCTATGTATGGGGTGAATTTTTTTTATGGGACACTTGCCCATTTATTTAAGGAGAAAGTGGTATGTTGGGGAAGGGACATAGGTATGTGTGGGGAGGTAAGATGGGTAATAGGGGATGCATTAGCAGGCAGACAAGACAGACAAAACAGCAGACAGGGGCTGTGTGTAACACATGAGGGGGGTAAACATCTTGGACGGGGAGAAAGTTGTGGAATCTGAGATGTATGTGCCTCCAGGCAGCAGTAAGACTCACGTCCCTGCCCCAAACACTGCTCCTTCACTGCCCTAAAGGTGGCTTTGCTGGATTGGGTGCCAGGGCCAGCTTGCCCCACCAGGTTGGCCAGTATGCCCTCAATCTGGTCGAGGCATGGTTCGTACATCCGCTGAACTGTCCTGTGCATCACAACTGGCAGTTGTCATCAGGTGACAGCAGCCATTCTGCCTCCACTCCCACATGGAGGCCAGGTCCTGTCCCCTGAGACAGTTCCACCTGAAGGTGCTGCAGGGGCAGCAGAGGGGACACCACTGGCGTGGGTCCCAGATGTGCTAGGACCCAGTACCATGATGACCTCAGGTAGGGTAGGCGGATCACTGGGAACCTGCCTACCCAGACGTACTCTGGTGATGGATAGGTTAGTTATCCCCAAACTTTGTTATTAATAACAGCATGCCAAAATATTGGAAATAAATTGATTACAAACCAATGCATATTATGTGAAACACAACAAAAAACAGAATGATCAGAATGCAAACAGCATGCCAGTCACAGTTACAGCATGAGGGTAACAGAATTGGTAATTCAAAACAATGTGTTAATATGCAACCATTATAATACATAACAATAATAAAACACATGCCCCAAAATACAGCTTAAGGTAACAACATATGTTAATAGTAAACCATAACCAATGATTAACAAGAATAAATAAATGAAGATAAGGGGTAGGGAGATAGAGATATATAGTCCATTAATACCATTACAGGCTATATAGTTGACAACAGTACTACTACCTACTCTACAGGTCTGCCCTTTCTTTATGTGCACAAACCCACTTTTGATGCTGTAGCATGTGCATACCTCTCAAGCTATCTGCATGGGGCAGTTTGGACCAAGCAGTAACAACTGCAGGTACACAACTACCCAGAAAACTTGCACATCAGGTGGACCTATGTAACTAACAAGGTGTACTGTGGATTGATGTAGTGATACTTTGCAATGTTGGTAATAATATGTATGTTAAGCCTGTGACAGACAGATTACACACTGCTAATTACATTATGTGACAGTGTGACACTTGAGAGACATGTATGTGTATAGTACAGAAAGTAAACAACTACCGTGCCTTGCTTGACAGGCATATGGATATACCCCAATAGCAGTGACAGCAGAGGACATCTGCATTACATGTAATAATTGAGTGCAGCAACTTGTAACAGACACTCCAGGCATACAGCCATACCAAGATTGCACATTTTATTTCTTTTATTGTAGTCTATTATTATTGTAGTTATTTCCTTTATTTTATGCTGTATTATCACATTCCTGTTAATGATTTTAACAGTCTGTGACATCTGAACACACAATTAGTTACTCATAATATGGGCTACCTCACCCATTTACCATAGTTTCCGTGGTGAGAAAATCAGTCATCAATACATGTCTGATCCTGTAATATTTAGTGCTACATAGCACTGGATTTGAACTGGTCTGTGTGTGGGAAAAAGCACTTCATACAGAGCATTTAACAAACTGAGCTACTGAGTCACTGCTGATTACTGAGTGAGTGATATTTGCCTACAGCTCACTTGGAACAAAAATATGACCTTATAATAGTACTTCAGCTTTATACTAGACTGCAGTGACAGTTGAACACACATGCATGAAATTCAGGCATGACTGAGATACTAGGTAACCTATACATTACTAAATAGAATGCAGGTGTACACAATATATTGTTAGTGGGTTGTAATATATATCAAGTCAACAAACAATACCAGATCATGGGTTGGCTATCTCACCCATATACCTTGCTTACCTGCTGTTTGTGGGAGACAGAGCATTATGTGAACAATATTGGCCTTGACACAGCCTTGATCGCTACTATATGTGTTAAACTTGACACTTGGCAGCCATTATATTTGCAGTGTACAGCTATTACACTGTTATAATTGACTGCAACACATTATCTTACAGCCTGAATGGATATAACTGAAATGCAATGGTTAAAACAAGACAATCCTGATGTGCACAATGTACCTTGCTGTTGTTGGTATTGCTTTATGTGTTATTGCAGCACAGTTGTCATAATTAAATTCTTGAAAAACAGCTCTAATTCCACACTTATTGCACAACAGTGTTTATTACAGATTCCTTCATGCATTTACTGGTATAGTTTCAATTTTTTTATTGCACAGCAGTTGTCATTATGCAGATATTGCAATACAGCTGTAATTCCACAGTTATTGCACTACAAACATTTTACAGATAGTTTATTACGGTTAATGCTTTACTCTTTCTTGTTTATTTGACTATAGATAGCAAAATACATCTGTAATCACCACACTCACAGTGCAACCAGGCCAAGCACCCTGCATGTGCTTCAATGTTGCTAGACCTCTCCTCTGCAGCTGGTGTGAGAGAAGCACACCATTATGCATATCAGTTTAGCAGGCATTCAGTTTTTATATTGGTAAAACAGAGGTGAATGTACTTACAGACATATGGGGCATTCCCTGCCCAAGCATTTTGGACCCAGGTGGCCAGGAGATCCCCTTCTGATGCTTCAGGTTGTCATAGTGGTGAAGTACCTGCTGAACTTTGTGGGGGATACCTGTCCCACTGGTGAGTTCATGTCCTAGCTGGTCCCAGGCCTCCACCTTGCACTCTGAGCCCTAGAACTCCCCCTGCAGCAGCCAGCCTTCATGGTTTTCCACCAGGAGTCCAACCATGACCCTGGACTCCTGAAATGCCCACTGCTGTGCCTGAAAGTCCGCACTCTCTCCAATGCCGGCCATAGTCACTACACAGTTAGAACTCCAACAGATTATGCTGTATTCCCGCCTGTGTGTAAATGCAGTGAACATGGTCAAGTCTCACTGCCATATTTCACACCTACTGTGTAGTTTGAAGCAGTCAGGCTATTTGTGTGCTGTCAATTGTAAAATTGCAGTTATCAAGGTTGTTTGTATTGCCTGGTCCACATGAGTTCAGAATTGAGCATCAATTCACTGCCGTATTTCTAGATATGCTTTAGAGGATATTGCAGGTGAATGTTCGGGAGGTGCTTGATTTAGAGACCAAAAATGGTGTCAGGAGGAGTCCAGGATCTTTGTGACACACCCCATAAAACACTACAGTGATAGGCTTCTACTGGAGGACTGCACCAGTTCTCAGTACAAAGCTGAGGCTTGGAATGGCTTGGCTAAGGCTGTTTCTACTGCAACTGGCATTCATTGCCCTGGAGAATAATGTCATCACCATTATAATGACATGAAGAGATGCAAGCAGGACCTCTTGAGTTTGTGGGAGGCAGAATTTAGAACTGCTGACACTCTTGAGTTGTGTATGTAAATTTACTCATCACCAGTCATTAATATACCATGGATCACCAAGCAATATACTTAGTCATTATGTCTCTTATTTTTCTTTTTCTTTTTTTTTGTCCACTGTACAGCTGCTGAAGACACATCTTGAAACTGGAAGGTAAAAGAGGAATGATTGGCACACCTCAGAGAGGCACAGAGTAATTATAAATATGGTTTGAATGCAAGCAAGATCACAATGCATCTGAAATGCAGTTAATTTTATTGAACATCAGGACATCAGTCCATACGATCTTGAGACACACTCAGCTAGGTAAACATGCCTTATGCCTGCTACAATAGCTCTTGATGATTCTATTAAGCAATGTGTCAATCAACTTAGCTGTGTAGTGGTTCAATTCCCAGCATCAGCAGCAGCAGTTAGCTTTTATTACAGAATAGCATGTGAATATTATTTTCTGCAATGTGAATTAACATTGACCTTTCCATGCTTGCAAATGGATGTCTTTACTTGGAATTAAGTGATATATAATAGTCACCTATTTGTTTGCCTATTTTTTATGACATCAGTAAGACCAATGTATTTTATGGCACATGGATGACTTCATATTATTTCAAGACGTGGCAAAGTTTACCATAGTTATGTGTCTATCTGTTTGAAATATTAATCTGAAATGGCATTGATGTTATTATATAATATTTCTCAGTCCCAACCGTATCGCTTTCTCTCTCTTCTTTTTTTAATGTTTTTAATTTTTCAGTGAGGAAACATTGCTGCTACAACACAAATGACAATCAGCAAGGGGAGCTAGACCAACCACTGGGGATCAGAGCACCATACCGCCAATGGTGGCTGCAGTGGCACCACTATAAGCAACTTAGATATCCAGCTTATTTGGGACTCAACCTATCACAAAACTGTCATAATTTCTGCAGTACCTGTTCCAAACATGTCAGGTAGTTGTGCCTTCAGTACTAATGCAGTGGTACCCACCAGGAAATTTTGTCACCTGTGAGTAACTGACAGGGTTGGTGGAGGATATTGTAGAGAGGGACCTGAATCAGCAAAGTAGAAAATGTCCTGCATTAAATTGCAAAGTTGTTGCCTTGTCAAGCACTGACCCAGGCATTTGTGACAGGAGACAGTAATAACAGTTCTGAGGGTGAAGACTAGATTATGACTGTGCTCATGCAGAATGCAAATACAACTCTAATGGTCCCTACCTAATATCAGTCATGGTCCCCCCCCCCAAACGTTTGTGTCCATCACCATCCTTGTCTGTCTTGTATGTCTTGTATGTCCTGTATGTCCTGAATGTCCTTCATGTTTGCACCTACTACTTAATCTAGCCTCCCTACATAATCCTGTTATTCCTAACCACCTTCTCCATCAGTCCTGCCTCTTCAAAATATAAGAGAATGGACATCTGTTCCACAAAAAAATAAATAAATATGCCATATACATAGCTCTCCACTTAGCCTATGAGTCTACTGACACAATAGATATGGTTAAATTGTCATACAACATTATACAGTTGTTGTCACTCAGCCCTGATCGATGACTATCCAAATTCATGAAATTCTTGTTACAGTCGTGTAAACAAGTGGACAGCTATGGTGCTCTCACACAACCATCCTGCACATTCTTTTATTGTTCTGCCAGTGTCCTACCCTCTACTCACTCTCCATTTTCACCGTCCTATCCACCCATTTTTCACACATTTAATCTGGTCAAGTAATAGAATCACACAAATGGCACATGGACAGATATGGCCCATAAAAGTATTTTCAGTTTTTATTCTCATCATGATGAGTGATGGTACATGGTGTTTCACATCCTATTGCAAAATCTGAAGATTTTAATTTAAGCTCCACTAGTATGGTTATCATCGAACAAATGTATATAGACTTTCTATGTAGACTGGCAGCTGTCTGAATTTATCAAGTCTCGAAATATTGAACATTATACTTTCTCATTAATTATCAACATATGAATTTACATCAATGATTCCAACAGCACTAACATGGTCTGCCCTTTTGCTAGTTCACAGTCAGCCCAAAAAGGCTCATACCTTCCCAGAAATAAGTGGAAGAAAACTGGAACAATGAAGGATTTATGGGTTAACAAGCATGGTACACTAGGAACATCTTAAAACTATTGTTGATATACACACATAAGATATGATTAATTATTTTGCATTGTTCTGAACTCTTTTAATTATGATATGTACTTGTACTGTATCATGCAGTGACTGTAGTACTCAGTGATGTCATGCTAAAACATGCAATTGCAGAAGGAGCATGCCTCAAATCCATGAACAGTCACCATTTGATACAGAAAACCTTAACATAACACACATTGGTTCAAAAATTAGATCATGATCATAGCTGTTTATAGGTCTGTACTCCTTAGCTGCATGAAGATTGCTATGGAGTATCATAGACCACTGTTAATTCCCTAAGTTCAAAAACTTAAAAAACAATTACTCATGCACAAATACTTTGCCATCAGTCATGAAAATGAGCTTGCTAAGAGGTGTGCTTCAGGAACCATGTTTCATAAAAAGAAAGTAATCTAATTGGCTCGTATTACTTGAGTATGTTGTAATGGATTGTTTTACCCATGATATGATATGCTTGTGGTTGATACAATGTAGGCTAGATTGTGTACTTAGATAAGTAGGTGTTCAAATAGAGCAGTGACTAGCATGAGTATGGGTGTGTATGAAATGCTAGGTAGGACTGACTCCACCCACACAGCTGATGTGTACACTCCCTCATAACTTTCTCACAGTTTTAGCCATGGCATCTTCTCTGCAACACACTGATGATGTCATCCTTTCAAAAGCGCACTATGTCACTGCTGTGATCAGACATTTCCTGAGGCACTTGCAGTTGATACTGTATACACTAGATTGTGTAACTAGAAAGATAGCTTGTTTGAATCTAACAGTGTGAAACTAGTGTGAGTCTGCATGTGTCTCTATTGTTAGGCAGATATGGCTTCAGTAACAGATCTAATGTACCCGCTTCCACTCAATAGAAATGTTTACACTGGGAGAACATTACCCCATCAGTTTCTTCCAGTTTTAGCCAAAACACCTTCTCTGCAACACACTGATGAGGTTATCTTTTAAAATATGCTCTATCTCATGCTTGTAATCAGGCTTTTCCTGTTGCACTTGCTGTTAATACTGTGTACTATAGATTGTGTGATACAAAAGGTAGGTGGTTTGAATTCAGTACTGAGCAAATAGTATGACTGCATGTGTATCTGTAGTATCATGTAAAAATGGATTTAGAAACAGATCTGTCATGTACATTTGCACTAAGTAGAGACATTTACACTATGAGAGGCTACCCCATCATTTTCTCCCACTCTTATCCACAACATCTTCTCTGCAATACACTGTTGAAGTCATACTTTCCCCTCACAGTTTAAATAAGACTTCTCCTGTGGTACTTATAGTTGATACTGTGAACTCTAGATTGTGTAACTAAATAGGTAGGTGGTTGAAATCCTAAAGTCTGTGGCTCAAGTATTAGACAGGTATGGCTTCAACATCAACTTTGATTTATAAATTTCCAATCAAGAGTGACATTTGCAATGGAAGAAAGTCCCCCACCAGCTTATATACATAGGAATTGTTTTACCCACATATCTGATTTATAGCTTTACAGTAGAAGTGGGTTTTCCTACCAATTTCAGCACACACACACACACACACACACACACACACACACACACACACACACACACACACACACACACACACACACACACATTGCCCTAGCAAAACAATGGTGATGTCTAGTCAAAAGAGCTGTTTCAATATTTTCTGTCCATTTCAATTTTATGACAGACCACTGCTTTGTTAAACACAGATGAGCCCTTTTGTTGAAATGTGAATTCTGTCAACCATGTAGTAAGCCTTTTCCTGTGGCATCAGGAAGTGATGCAATGTTCTCTAGCCTGTGGATTTACTAAGCCATGAGTTTGAATCTGACATTCACTGAGGATACTGCATTTATGTATCCTTTCATAGTCAGAGGGATGACTGGATTATGCAAAGCATGTGGTTGGGAAACCTGCCATCATGCAAGGTCTTGAGACAAAGAGAAAAGTTGCATGACTCTTTCAATCAATTTAAAGCCACACATATAGTTTGCAGCACTATGATGATGTCATGCCCTCAAATATACTCTTGTCTCACAGTTATCATAACACTTCTACTGTGGCACATGCAGTTGATACAGTATCCTGTAGCTTGTGTTTTCAGATAGGTAGTTGTTTGAAACCCACAGTAACTGAGTGGAATGAATGTGTGACTGTTGCTTAGAATGAATGGCATCTGTCACAGATGTAACATGTAGAATTAAAGTGGAAGACGGCTCCCCCATTAGTTTTAGCCCAAACAACTGATTTACACCATGATGATGTTATTATTCTTTTAAAATATTTTCTGCCCTACTGTTGTGATAAGACTTCACCTCAGGTGTGTGCGGTTAGTGCACAGTTCTTTAGATTGTGGACTTAAATAAGCAGGTGTTTGACTCCACAAGAGGACAACATAATGTCAGTGTGATGACTTGAAATATATAACATTACATTAATTTATTTATGTCTCTTTAAGTTGCAAAAGTGGCCTTTCAACACATTGAGGAATTCATGCAGTCAAATAGGTGTTCTGTAATACTTGTAATTAGAGTTCTCTTGTGGCACATGCAGTTACTGCTGACTCCTATAGCATGTGTACCCAGATAGGCATTGGTTAAAGTCTATGTTTGTGGAAAAAAAATGGAAGAACAAGAGTGTCTCACCCAACAAATAGTGACATGGCTAAACTACACTTGTGTGAACAGTACCATTGCAACATCCTTTTGATTCCTCAGGATAATTTGTAGTGGATAAATGACCATCAAAAGCCCTTTTTAGTTCATACCTTAAAATGTGTTCATTGTGACACCTTTTTATTTCTATCTCCTATGGCAGAAACAGATAATGTACAGCTCAATAGAGTGTGAAGGATGATAGGCAGAATCTGGTAATGTATGCTTGTTAGACAAATAAGACATTCATGAATGACTTAGCCAAAGACTGGAGATATGGCACAGTAATATGGCCACTTTTTTCAGTCTCAGACTTCAAGTTAGAGGAAAAATAATCATTCCCATAGGATACTCATTTAATCCCTTTTAGTATATTATTCATGGCACATGAGATATGCTGCTGTCTGTGACATCAATGTTTGATTCAACTCTCTCTGAGTTCTGTCCTCAGGCATATGTTCAAGTCTGCCAAGATTTTACTGCTAAGTTGTTCAGAGAATATTCATAGGCATTATTTAGTTCCCAAAAATACTGATCTACATTGCATAACTTAGTGCACATATTTGCATGTACATGTTAGTATTTTGTTCACAATAATGGATATTAAAGGAATATTTGTCATTTCTTGATGTGTGCCATGCTGTAAATTTGTCACAAAGTGTGTGTGTGTAGGCTTGTGTTATGATACTTTCTCTTGGTTTTATGTTGGGTAGTTGATGTTATTGTAGTTCTTGCTGTACTTCCTTATGAACATGCCCATTTTAATGATGCATTATATGTGTGACATTTACCACAAAGAACATTAATTAACCAATGTTATGAGATAGTTGTTGACATTTGTTGCTCTTTGTCAAAAATAAATAGAATTAACCTGTGAAATGTTGGCTTTGCCAACATCCGCTCAGTGGAGTTATTGAGTTATGCTCAGAGGATAATAGCATTTGTTGGGTCCATATCAAAAGCACAACAGACCACAACATCAAACTGCAAGACAGCAAGACTAGAATGCCAAAAGAGCAAAATAACAAAACCCAACAACAATGAAACCCAGAACAATGAACCTTCAAATGTCAAAGGTAAAAGCACAGAACATCACAGACAAAAGTTTTTTTGGGGGGGCAAGTCCCCATGCACCACCCGTGGAGTGCTGTGCCCTCATAACCCCTGTTAATTATATATGCCAACTCCGAGATTGCACTGCAGCTGGGAATGGTCAAGACCACAAACACAGCTATACGATGATCTTGCACAATAACACATATGCCTGATTCATTGTTTTGGGTATATTGTTGTCAGGTTTCATTATTTTACATTTTCAGCATTTCAGTCTTGATGTTTTGCTGCTCAGTGGTGTGGTCTTTTGTACTTTTGATAGGGTCCCCATTTGTCACAGGCCAGTATACAGTTGGTGTATGTGCAATGTAAATTTTCAACAGGTCACTTACTAATACAGGTTGTTTCACATGGTTGTGATTTATATTACTGTGCTATCATAGAGGTATTACTCATGTTTAACAAGAACGAGTTCAGGGATAAATGTCAGGTGCAACATGATGTTATACTGTATTTACATGTGTAATTTGATAGGCTTTTGAAGTGTGACAGTTGCAACAGGAAGGATGCACATTATATGAGTTATTGCAGTCCCATAAATGCATTATACTCAGTTAAGTATAACTTGATATTTTATACATTTCCCCCGCAACTGATGTCATTATAAACTAATGCCGGTATAAAATTTTGTTTGACCTAAGTCTTGTCTGGGCTACCTATCCAATTCTGCTATTTGTATCACACATACATATACCCTATTCCTATTGATATACTGACATTCTTCTTACACACACACACACACACACACACACACACACACACACACACACACACACACACAGCCAAGTTGCTAAGGGAATGAATACACGTGAGCTTTACCTTGATTTATGAGCATGTTAGTAGTATATATCACATGACCATGCCCCTTATTTTTACAAGTACATATATCTCACATTTGCTGTAGCTAGCCAACTGTAAGTATGAATAGTAGAACATTACTCTGTGGGTATGCTGGTCAAGGTGACAGTTTTGTATATGTGTCATGTCCTTCTGGGTTTCCCTACATACATATGAAACATGTAGGAGCAGTCACACTTATACCATTCACAACATTCAGGTTGCTGCCACAAATACTTTTTTCCTGGATTAATACCATTATTAGATTGATTTCACAGGTGCCCATGATTCTTCTCAATATTTCCCCATTTTTACAGGTGCGTGCACTGCAATTGCAATTTCATTATTGTTTCATTTGTACAGATAAATAAGGCAATGAAAGGGTTGCAATTCTTTAATCTGTGTGTACGTTCTAACATCAGTGATGTAGATGTAAATTATGTTCTTTGATTACTCACACAGTATACATCACATTGGCAGAGTAGATCCATATATCTACAACACAGGTGTAACTAGGTGTTATCAATATTTTCCTGTGAGTACATTTTTCTGATCATGTCTCTTAAAATATATGGCAAAAGCAATACCGAATATGTTATAATTGTTTAAACTATTGTACAGTGTACATTCATATACAGCACATGCTTTGGTAAGACAATTTTAACGATAAAATATCCCTATTGTTACAAGTGTCAAAAAATGAAAATATAACGTTCCTTCCTAAAGTGCATAGGGCAATTATTTTGATTGATAGATGGGTGTTGGGGCCAACAGCATAATGTCTGTTACTAGATATCAGTTTCAGATGTGCACTAGCTGCAGTATATGCAGTTTCCATTAATGCATGTACTTTTCCTTGCCAACTGTTACCTCACCCCTCCAGCTTAACTTCATTTTACATGCTTCACATTTACACCCTTTGTTACACTGTAGCTTGCATCCTGCTCACATCTTTTTGTCAATATTTCCTTTTTATTTTGTGGTTGTTCACCTAATTGGACAGGATTAATTCTACAGTTATAAATAGTGTTTTAATTCACTTATAAATGACCTCATATTACCTGTTAATATCCCCCTGCCTCTAACTTAACATACTTGTATTGCGCTGTCGTCATCTGCTCGTTTACTGCGGTTGACTTTATTTGCAACCTATTGTTTATACTGCATGCTGCAGCCTCTCTGCACCTCAAGGTGGCTACTAGCAGGTGTTCTGGTCACAAACATGTGCTGCTTAATGTGCAGTCTTAATTAACAGCTTGCATATTTGGGAAACAATGTTGTTTGCTGTGCTTACAAGAATGAATTATGCAGGATTAGTGCAACATGTACCTGCATGTTAATGAAACCTAGAGGTAATATCTCATGTAAAAACATGAAATAATCTGATTTCTCATTTTATATTCTTGGCAAAATAATGAGATAATAATTTTCATTAATAATTCTGAATGTTATAAAGCCAAAATGTACTTAATCCTATCTTTTAGGCAAAACTCTCAATTTTTTTAATACAGTATACAATGATATCTGATGTATAAAAGAGCAGTTTTATATTTTAAAATGGAATATTAAAACCTTGTAACTTTCTCATTGTTTAATGATTGGTACACACAGCATACATACAGAAGTGGTAATTGAATTTTGATAAGCGTGAATTTACCAATAAATGTTGTAAATATTTATTTTAATAAACAGAGACTGTAATAAGTTAATTTTCTGTAGTCTAGATTTGCCTAAGTTCTCAACTCATTTGGATAAACTGAGGTAATATCATTAGTAATACCCAAAACTGTTCAAAACTTGAGTACACAACCTTTTCTGAGATGATTGTAGAATACACTGTTTTACTCACACATTACATGCTCACTTATCCTTTAACATCTTTCTCAGTCATTTTTGCCAGTTGATATACTATATGTCTTTGAAAATGATTGCTTGGGAATTTGAAATGTTAATCTTCAAATTATTTTGGTCAGACCATGAAAACATTCTGTAAGCCCCAGCTGAATGTGGCAATATTGACAGTTTATCATAGTAATGTTATGTCATACATGCAAACTATACAATCAGATAGTAGTGACATGTTCCTAACTGAGTTAATGACCACCAAGAAAATGGGGGACCCAAAATGCATCCCTACAGTATAACATGTCCTAAAATTATAGGGTCTCCTACTATGCCCCATTAATCCTTGTTACATTTTTTATGACCTGTTTAAAAGCACTATATTCATCTCATTGAAGGTCTACATGACCCTAGTCCACTCAGGGCAAATCAAATGTCAGTAAAATAATCAAATTAAATACCCTGGAAAATCAGTGCTGTACAAACCTTTTCCAAACCAGTAGTATGGGCTATAGTTGACAAGCACCCCTTTGAATAGCAATATTGAAACTGTGCTGACAATTATTTGCTTCTTACCAGTTTGCAATAGCTTCTCAAATATCTTAGATGGCAGATCTTGGAGGGTAATATGCTGGTAATTTATAGTTACATTCTTATCACTGTTCTTATAAACTGGAACTATGACCATTAGATTCCTGTCAGCAGGGAATACCCAAACAAGATACATAAATGAAAAAAATATGAGTAAATGGGTACATAAGCACATCTATACCCATCATAAGAAAGAGAATATCAACCCTGCCCTAAATTTACAAGGAGATGGTAATAGTATGTACAATGACATCACAAGTAGATGCCTCATATAAACCTGAAATTAAATAGTTTGGACAAATCCATCTTAGGCACTGAATACACTCCCTCTGAGATGCTTAACATTATATAATGTTTATTAAATAGATTTGATATCCCATGCTCCTTTTCAATATACTACCATTATCATCCAGGATTCCTTGAATTTTCATTTAATAGTTTCTTTTACATTTATTCACTTTCCATGTCACACTATTATTTCCCTGCTTATTGTCTATTGTTTTTCTCAAGTATGTTTTTATTATTATTATTATTTGTTTTGTGTAAATAATGTCCAGTCTTTCTTAACTTCTATCGTGTGTGTGTGTGTGTGTGTGTGTGTGTGTGTGTGTGTGTGTGTGTGTGTGTGTGTGTGTGTGTGTGTGTGTGTGTGTGTGTGTGTGTGTGTGTGTGTGTGTGTGTGTGTGTGTGTGTGTGTGTGTGTGTGTGTGTATGTGGAGTTAACAATCCTGAAATATAAGATCCAGACATGACTCCTTATCCAACTAGGGTGGTCTGTCTAGTCAAATTTATCTCTGTGTATCTGTAAACAAAAAAAAGTCCAAGCCACCTGTCACCTTCAGAAAATATTCTCACCTTAGCTTCAGTGCAGTAAGACAGATATGATGTATTCCAGGCTATTTTATCCAGTGTATGATAAACATCTTCTATTGAGAGTTTTTAAAGTTACGAGCACCTACTAAACTTATAAACAGCAAAGCCTATCCTCAGCAATCTCCAAGCACTCCCTAAAAGCAGCACTAAGTACCACACATATGCCTATATCCAGTGGAGCCCCAAGAGCAAAGCCCATAAGGTACAAAACATGTTAACCAGGAGTCTTCTTATAAGGGACTCCATTGTTCAGGACACAGATACCCTACTCACTATACTGAACAAGAAAAAGATAACAGCTAGTTGCTTATCTTAAGCTAGGCTCCATCAATGTATGCATGAACTCAAGTCACTACATCACAGGTACCAATATGATTCAATCATAGTCATTATGGGTGATAATGACCTGAGATGTACTTTCCTGGACTATATGAAGAAAGATATTGTTGATCTCTCTGAATATGTGTCTCAGGCAGACATATGCCTTGCATTGATCAGCATTCTACCTTTACAAGGATGATATCATAGTATGAACAAAAGTTGAGTGACTTAGTTTCTGGTGTTCTTCCAGGGAAATTAAATCATGAGAAGACATGTTTAACAAACCACGTTGCTTTGCAAAGGATGATCTGCACCTGTCTATCCCAGGATTCTTAATATTGGCTAAAACTTTATCCAACCCCTTTAGAGCCATTTTTGAGCAACGTCAACTGACAAACCTACTGACATAACAAATAAAATTCAAAGTAATCTAAAGTTGTTCAATGCCAGGAGACTAAACAAGAAACTCCACACCCAGCAAGCTCTGTCCACTCTGGAGAATATAGACATCTGTGCCATTACTGAGACATGGTTTAAATCTGCAGAAAGTACTCCAGTAGTGCAAGGCTTCAGTGTCTTTTAAACAATCAGACCATCAGCTGAATAGACAGGGAAAAAAGTTGAAGGAGCCTCAGTCTATATTAGTAACAAGCATAAGTATAGGTTGGTTAACCAGGATAAAGCATAGGAATTTACCCATGTGAAAATCACTATATACAAAGCCCCATGCCATATCCTAGCAAGCTATAGGTCACATATTATGTCCCTAAAGTCCCATAACTCATACATAAACCTACTTGACACACTCACAATTGAACCAAATAGCCTGTTCATTGGAGACTTTAACTACCACTCTAGAGCATGGGAAGCATGCACTACCTCATTCTCATAGGCATGATTCCTAGGATTTATTAATACAAATAACTTTGATCAGATAGTGTGCACACCCATGAGAGGTTCAAACATACTGGACCTGGTACTCACCAATATGGGACAGAGCTGCACCTCTCCATGCCACTTCCTCACTTGTGAGGTTGGACCACAGAGCTATCTCCTTTGAAATAAAAATCAGCTTGGAAACCACAGCAAACCCTGTAACAGTTAGAAACTATTCCAAGGCAGGCAACATCCTATTAAGTGACAGTTTGTCAAAATTCACTGCCTCTCCCTACCTCCGAGTTCACAGTAACCAATATGGAATTGCTCAGAGACCCTGCCCAACTATATTAATGGCTGTATAGAGTTTGCCGTGCCTACTAGGCACTAAGTAGGAAGTAAGCACAAAACAAACCACACTGGTAGAATCATAACCTTAATAGAATATATAAAAAAATGAAAAGGTCATGGTTAAATTCAGGAAGAATAACTCCCAAAATGATAGGAGTGCTCCAATTAAACTAAACAGGAAACTAAGATGACTAATTTAGTCCAACAACGTCAATTGTGAGGTCAGGATAACATCACAGGATAAAGACAGCCACAAGGCTTTCTACATTTATCATAGGATCATAGAAGATTACTAGGCTATCGACCCAGAGGTTATTTTAAGCCTAGCTGTTTCATCCCAAAGTAATAAAATAGAAATGCTAGTTAATACCCAAGCTTGCATTTAGACATGACTGCCCATATCCAGGAGGGTTGTGGGCTCTATCCCTGGTAAGAATTTATGGTGCCCCATCCACTCATCCTAGTTCCTCTTGAGCAGTGTCATAGAGCTGCTCTGTTTCACATGAATTGGTAGCCTGTTCCAAAGCCATGGCAGTTGCTGGGAGATTAATAAGACATACTGGAGGGATAGATTTAAGTCACAGGCAATATTTAGGTCCTTGGAATGGGTAGCCTTAGTCCTGTTTGATTTATAGATATGCAGCAAGTTCATTAGGTTTGGGTCTTGGATTGCTCTGTAGGCCAGGCATAAGTCTCCCCTAAGAAGTCTATATGATACAGATTATAGTGATAGGGACTTTAGTCTGTCTGTGTAAGCCACATGCTGGAACCCCTTGATCTTTGTTAGAAACATCTGAGATCTCTCTAATTGCTCCAGGTGCTTAGTACGGTACATGCCAAATGGGGTGTTATACTCAATTATGGGCCAGATAAGTGCCAAGAATAGGAGGGTTATAACTTATTTTGATCTTGAGGTGATCCTTTTACTAATCAAGTGTGCTATGTAGAAAAATGTCCATACTATGGTAGACACATGGTGGTCAAAGTTAAGGTCACAATCAACTTGTAATCATAGGTCCTTTACCACTTCATAAGTACTTAGGGTATTGTTGATGATTTGATAGTGTGAGGGGACATTGTTTGTGATGAAGGAAATTATGATGCATTTCTTTACATTCAGTTTGAGACTGAAACTAATATACCAGTCATCTGCAACCTTGGTCAGCCATAACCCTTTAGTTTTGACATGAACTTCTGAGAAGTATATACCAAACAGTAGGGGGCCCAGCACTGACCCCTCTGGCACCCCACTGGTAATAGGCCTGCTGGTTGATGTAAAGTCATGCACTTTGATAGTGTGCATCTGGTTTGTGAGCCAGTTGGCAACCCATCTTACAACAAAAGGGTTTAAATTCAGTTTGCTAAGTTTGGCGGTAATGCCTGAATATGGGATTGTGTCAAAAGCCTTTGTCAGGTTGAGGTATGCTTTAAGCACAGATTTGCCCTCGTCAGTGGCCTAGGTCACATTTTCAAAGAAATCCACAAGATTTAACAGGAAGGATCTGCCCTTCAGAAAACTGAATTGTGTAGGATCCAGGGTTTGGAGGTCACCTATGTCTTTATTATTGAGGTCCATAATGATATGTTCCATGGCCATACAGATGAGGATGGTAAGGCTTATGGGTCTGTAATTCCCCAGGTCTGTTGCTAGGCCAGCTTTTTTGGAAGGGAATAACTGTTGCTGTTCTCCATTCTGCAAAAACAACACCTTTGTTTATGATATGACTGAAAAGGGTACTTAGTGGTGATGCTAGTTCATGTTTTACCCTGTTTAGAAAACAGCCTGGGATGTTGTCTGGTCCCATAAAGGCTGTGTTTTTTGCCTTGGACAAGGCTTTGAGCACCTGCTCTTCAGAAAAGTTAGTAGGGGATAAGGGAATGAAATTTTCACCAAACCTATCCACTAGCAGGTTTGCTATCTCTGTGGTGTCAGTGTGTATGATACCATTGGCCACTAGTTCTGCACATGCTTGGGTCCTACCCTTTAGCTTTAAAAGACCTTATGGTTATTGTTGGATGTACTTGCTAAGTTGCTCTCAAAGGAGCCCTTGGAGGATTCAACAAGTTGTCTTATTTGCCTGTTGAGGCTGAGGAGGGTGCTTTTCCATTGCTGGGGCCTTGCCTTTGTTTTCTTGGACAGTGATTTTTGCATTTATTGTAATGTTTGTTGATGCTGGATGCCTACCATGGCAGCTTGTTTTTACTTTGTGCTCTGGCTTTGATTCTTTCTAGTATAGCTGAGTTTATACATGTATGCAAGTGATTCTACAGGGCTTTAGTGTAAGCTTCAGCATAGTTACCACTTCCAGCTTGGGATGGAGCTTGTAATGCATTTATACCTTCACCTAGGAGGGTATAGTTTGCCTTGGTTTAGTTTAGTTTGATTTCACCCTTTGTGAGTTCTGGTGTTAGTGCCAGCTCAAATGTGACTGATTTGTGGTCAGTTTTAACTAATGAGAGTCCGACAGTTGTGGCAGTAAATCCGTTTGGCATGTTGGTGAGGCCCAGATCCAGAATGTTTGTTCCCATTGTCTGGGTTCGGACAATTTGTTTCAGGGCATTTGAATTAACAAAGTCAAGGAACTTTTGCGCTAGCAAGTTAGGGTTAGTGTAGGTTTCCCAGTTGATGGTGGGTATTGCTCATCTCTCTCTCTCTCCCTAACATAGAAGACAAGCAGATGGGTGTTTTGTTTAGATGCTTTAATATATAAAAACCAGGGGCAGCTCATGCTATTGGACTGCAGGACTGCAGCCCTCCCACCTAAAAACAAATGAAATAAAAATTGTGAAACATAAAATAAAAAAAGAAATTACGAGTACCGGACTTCCGCGCATGCGCAGACACACTCAGACTGCCCCGCAAATTCACACTCAGAATGCCCCGCAGATTCCCAGGAATCTGTGCAAACTCTGACTGCCTGAGTCAGCAGTCCAGATACAGGGAAGGTATTTTCTGCCCCGCAGATGCCCAGGAATCTGTGCGGTAGACGACCGCACAGAACAGAGGAGCTCCGGACTGCTTGATCCACAGACAGGACCAATCGAAGCTCTTGCAGGGAGTGCGGGACCAATCAGGAGACAGGTATGTTGACTTTGAAGCATTGCAGTCGAGCACAGGTTTCCAGACTATGATGGAGTGGCTTGCATGGAAGCGTTTAAGTCAGTCGCGCGCGTTCCGGACAATGGAGTTTGCTGCTTCAATCAGGAGAGAGGTATGGGTGGTGTGTGTGTGTGTGTGTGTGTGTGTGTGTGTGTGTGTGTGTGTGTGTGTGTGTGTGTGTGTGTGTGTGTGTGTGTGTGTGTGAAATGCTCCTGTTAACACATAGTGGTGGGTAGAGATACTCAGGCTTGAACCATGTACCTTGGATGCAGGTGGCAAGGACCTGAATTCCCTACCCACCACTATTTGTAAAATATTGTAGATTTTTGCCTCATATTTGTTCTGTTCCTCATAAAATCTGTGGTTTCTGTATCTTCAGTTTTCCTTGCAAAGGTTTGTAGTGCAGTGGTGCACTGGTAGCACTGTTGCCTGACAGCTACAGGTTCTCTGGTTTGATTTTTGGCTGGGGTGCCTTCTGTGTGGAGTCTGCATGTCCTCCCATCTCTTACAAAGATGTTTCTGGAGTGTTTTTCCCTGTTCTGATGAAAATTGGCTTTGTTTTGTTCCAAGTCAGACTAGTTTCCTGGTTAACAAATATTTAAAAATAACAGGCATTTGAATTTCAGACTTCATATTCTTCAGAAAGTACATGGTAAAACAACCTTTTATTCTAGCAATTGTCTAACTTTATAACATGGATATTTGAAATTTGCCCATATTTTTGGGACTGTATTCCCCCATTATTGGCCTCGTCCACATATTTTGTGCTAAGGTTGAGAGCTATGGTGAGAACTGAATTCACTGAATGTTTAGGGGCTGTATTCCCCCCATTACTGGCTTTGTCCACATGTTTTTTGCTAAGAGGTTGAGAGCTATGGTGAGAACTGAATTCACTGAATATGTTTGGCAGCTGTATTCCCACATTATTGGCTTTTTCAGGTGTTTTTTGCTAAGAGGTTGACAGCTATGGTTAGAATTGAATTCACTAAATGGTAGCCATTTAAGTTTGTCTTCCTCTGTTTCAGCTGATTTGGCATAGTGGTATGTTTCTCTGACTGTTTTGCACAGGGTTCCCTGGGTTCAAGACCTGGCAGTGAAATGTATGGTGTTAACACAGCATTTTATTCTAGCAACTTTCCAACATTATACAAGCAATGTTTAAAATGTGTCCCTGGTGTTTGGCCTTTTGCCCTCCCCCCAATAAATTTTGACTTTTTCCAGATTTCTTATACTGAAAAGTTTAGAGATACAGCTGAGTGCCGAGTAGATTTTACAAGGAGCTGAGAGCTGCAAGGGAACAAAAGTTTAGTGCTGCTTATGCTAAGTCTGCTTGCATTGTTAATAGCACAACAGGCAGTGTACTTGCTTTTGATGCAGAAGGCTGTGGGTTCTACTCCCACAGTAGGTAGATGCATTGCTGATACTGTACTGTGTTGTAAAGGGGGTGGATGCTGCAGTCCTTTTTGGCAAAGATACCTAGTAACTACGAATCTGTTATCAGTTTGCCATCCATTCCCTATTGCGGTATTACTAGCTTATCATTTTTTTAATGCATGCAACATAGGCAATTTATTCTTCAATGGCAACAGGCACTTTATTTGTAGATGAAACAATGACATATAAAGTTGTTTGCTAGCAGCAACCTCTTTATTAGTTACAGATTTCTTTAATGAGGATTTTACTACTTCAGAGATTGTGCATATTTACTGATACTGGTGGACTATAGAAGGTTGAGTAGACTTTTTATGATGGAAATGTTCTGAATTGGGCAGTTTTGTCATTGGTGCATGCATTTTGTTTCATTGTTTACTGGAAAAATGTTCAAAACAATAAATTTAAAATGCCCTCTAACAACTGTACTGTATTATACAAGGAATATAATGTAATACAGTCAGGAAGGTGTATCAAAGAGCATGTGTATGTTTCATGTTCAAGGTGCCAATGATTTTGAAAACAGCCCAAAGTTAATCTTTATCTGCCACTGGCAAAATTTATTTTCTTTGAATGTGGGTTTCAATGCTGTTTCAATGCATGTGAGTTTCAGGGGCAGAGAAGTTTTAATGCTAATTATCTTTTCATTGAGAGACTGCATTGCTTTGTTTAACATATATCTATTAGGGTTTGTGCTGTAAAATGCAAAATAAAACTTTCAAATGAAATCTAAATCATTGCAGAAGTAAAGCAGTATGCACATTACAGTGTTTACGGTAAATGGGGCAAAATAACCAAGGAATGGGACATTGGAATGGCTGCGGGGGTAGGATCCATTCAACCATGATTTTGTGAGGGGGGAAGGGTAGCAAACTCAGACAGCCCCGGCTGAACTATACCTCTCAGTTGTCCATATTTTTGCAGAATGAATAGATATTTGCTTCTTATTTTTGGTTTGTTCCTCATAAAATTTGTGGTTTTCTAGCAAATCATTTAGGAATGAAGTCACTAAATGACCGACATTGAGTTTCAGACATCATAACCTTCAGAAAAATGCATGTTAATGCAAGACCTGTTATTCTATCAACTGTCTGAAGTTTATACAAGAGCAATTTTTAGTAGTGTGTGTATGTTCCCCCAATATATTTGGCCTTGTCCAGATTTCTTGCATTAAGAGGTTGAGAGGTACGTGCAAATCGCTTTGTAGAATTAGGAATATCCAAACCTCTCAATTGTCCCCAATTTTGGCTCAAATGTTGCTCTCCTCTAATAATCCCTCCTCAAAATGGCAATTTTGGAAGAAAACGTGGAGGGTTTACAATTATATATAACTGTAATGATCAGAGTTATAGATTACTTTTATTTCAGAAATGCATGTAGATGCTCTTATTTTGTTAGCTGCTCAAGTTAATAGTGTTAATATTAAAAAGTTGTCACTTTTTTGACAGATTCCCAGCTGTATTTTGTTGCAACTTTATATTTTTGCAACACATTTTTGGTCTGTTTTTCATAAAAGTGTGGTTTTCTGGCAAATTAGTGGCAAGTCATTAAAGACTGAAGTTAGAAAATAATGGCAGACATTTGAGTTTCAGATTTCATACCCTTCAGAAAATTTGTACTAATGCAAGACCTACTACTGTTCTATTAGTTAAGTTAATAAGAGGAATATTTTAAAATTGTCCTTATTTTTGGGGCTGTGTCCCACTTCTATTTCTATGTACAGCTTTGTCCAGATTTTTTGCTCTGAATTTGAGAGTTATGAGTGTCAGAGCCATCACCGTCAGCCAGAGACATTTCAAATTGTGACATACTTGTTGCACCCCACTCCCCATTGTAGTGACTCTGGATGTGTCCAAGGAAGGCAAGGAGCAGTTATGCAGTGTAAGTGTGTAGAGTATTCCCCCATCCAAGGTAAACCACAAGTACAACCGTGGCTTTTCATCTGTCTTTGATTTTACAGAATGTTCTGGTTTTCTGTCATATTTTTATACTGTTGATTTATGCTTCTTATTATTCAGGAAATGCATGCTGTCACAGTTCCCTGTTGCTCTGTTTCAGTAGCAGTGATTTAATGACCATCAGGTAAGCTTGTCGGAGACTGTAAGATGCAAGTAAGCTTTAATAGGCATACTGTTAAAGAATTACCAGCATTGAAAGCCTTTTCATTGTTGCCATGCAGCGAATATTTACATAACTAGATAACGTATAAGCCTTGGGTATTGAAATCCATATGACAGTATTTGTAATAAAAGGACAGGATTACAGTATTTTCAGAAGCTCATTACATTTGTTGGAGACCTGCAGTCATCTTTTGTTGGAGACTTGCAGTCATCTTTGCAGGCTTTACCCGTAAACTAAACAGAATGCCAATCTATCATGTGTGGTCCATAACTTGTGCAGGAATCCATTAAGCAATTTATCTTGAGCTTCTTTCTTGTTTGCTGTTTATTTTTTACTTTGATCATGTCTTCCCCATGAAACAAGTAGATAGTTGTGTCAGGCAGCAGGTCTTTTGGATAAGAAACATTTTTACAAGTGGGGGTATCACAGAGATTGCTGCTTTCAGCATGTTACTTGGCAATTTTATAAAGCTGAATATAAATTATAATTAGAACTGCAGTGCAAGGAGTAGTGGTTTGAGTTGAGTGCTGCTTGTTTTTTTATACTTGATTTTGACTGGCATTCCAGTAATGTATTTAAAAAGTAATTTATTTTTTCATGCCTCACAACCTGTTTCCATCTGGATATTAAGTAAGTTGTCATGTAGCCAATGCATTGAAATATTTATTTCTTCTACACTTCATTTTGTCTTGATTGCACTCTCATAATGACTGTTTGGCACCCAGAGCAGCATATTTAATTAAAGTTCCAGTTGTGGTTTTGAGCATAGCCCCACCCCTTTCTAGTTGGCTACACCCCATCCCATTGGCCCCACCCATTCAGCTGTCTCCTGCTGCCCTCCTTTAATTTGAAGTCACCAGCCGCCACTTATAAAAACACATCAAAATGGATAGCAACATCATAAAATATGAACAAACTAGTTAACAGACAGACCTTACATGCATACATGCTTACAAGCTTACTACAAAATGGTAGTCAGACTTGCACATGCTAAGATTGTTTTGGCGGCCATCCTTAATTGATAAAGTGGTTGAGCCTCTGTAAAACTGGATCTGTAGTTGTGTGATCTCTCAACTAGGGTTGCCACCATTTCAAATGGCCAAAGTGGGACATTTTCGGTACAAACATCAGATTTTACAGGCCAACACAAACCCACGGTCTGTACAAAGGATAGAACTTAACTTTTTTGCCTAAATAAAAGCTTATTCTTGTAGAATTTTAGTTGCTTATTCTGTTTCTTACAATATTTAGGTATTTTAAATACAGAATAACTGTTTTATGCAACTATTACATAAAATATAGGAAATAATTTTGTCCTAAAATCTCAGGACATTTGCCATTTTTTAAATTTTTTGCCAGGACACAACTGCCCAAAGAGGGACTGTCCCTCGCAAAGTGGGACAGATGGTAATTCTACTCTCAACTCATCAAGACATGTGGAAGGAAAATTTCTCACTTCCATGACTGTAAAATAAAGGTTCTCATTCTCATGCTGTTTTGTGGTGTTTCTAGGCAATCTGGATAATGTATCAGCAAGATAAAGAAGTTTGCCTATCTTGTAGACAATATTGAAATTATACTTTTGCATTCTCAGCATAATACATTGCAGTTCAGCTGGAGCTGAATGCATAGACTTTCTCAATATTGTATCTAGTGGTTGGTGATCAGTTTCAGTCTGGATAGGTCTACCATAAACATAATCATGGAACTTCGAAAATGCAAACCCAGTTGCCAAAAGCTCTTTCAAGATCTGGGAATACTGCATCTCAGTTTGGGTAAGAGTTCTCGATGCATAAGCAACAGGTTAAGCCTTTTTTTAAAATGAATTCACCAAGACCAAATTTTGAAGCATCACAGGAAAGTGTAACTTGTTTGTGAGCATCATAATATCTGAGAGTTGTTGGACTAGCAATTCTGTGTTTCAGGACTTCAAATCCGCTTTAGTGTTGCTCTAACCAAGACCAGGATACATCTTTACATGTCAGCTCTCTAAGCAGTGCAGAAAGTTGGCTCAAGTCTGGAATGAACTTGCCTAGGTAGTTGACCATGCCAAGAAAACATTGCAGGGCTTGAACATTGTCTGGAGCTGGTATCTCAAGAATGGCTGTTTGCTGAGAAGGGTCTGGTCATAGGCCTATACAAGAAAATAAATAACCAACATAAGTAACTTCTCATAGCCTGAATTTGCATTTGTGTGGATTGAGCTTAAGAATCACTTGACATTTCCTTTCCAGAACTTTTCTGAGGTTTCTGTCATGTTCTGCTTCACCATAACCTCCTACTAGTATGTCATCTGCTACAAGGATACCCAGAAAAAACTTGCTCCATTCCATGTTGAAAGACTTCACTTGCATAATTTATCGCAAATGGCATTCTCAAAAATCTGTACCTGCCAAACGGAGTACTGAATGTAGTGAGCAATGAGGATTTTTTTCAATCTGTCTCTGAGCCCTAATAATGACCGGATGTGCCTCTTGACCGCATAAAATAACAAGTTGTAGCTTCTTCCAGTGCAGTAACATAAAAGCACTACTGAGCCTTCAGTTTGAATTTCTTCACCTACATAAGCAACAGGCTTCACACACCTTTCTAAATCAAGCATTTTACCTTTACACATTCTAGCAAATATTTCTGCTGACATAACATTACACTTGGAACCTGTATCAACTTTGAGCTCTATGGATATCTGAACAGTACAAAATACTTCACTCTTTGCCCTATCTACTGCATTGACTGTTTCATGAAGCACTGACACAGCATCAACATATAGAGTAGCCTGCAACCCTATGTCATAGCTTTCTAACTGATCAACTCATTTCTTAAATATTCACTTTTAGTAAAAGAATGTGGACCTTTTGATTTACAAAACCTTTTGAAATGATTCCACCTATTGCATTTGTGTCATTCTTGACCAAAAGCTAAACATTTTTCGCTTTTAGATTCATGACTCCCACCGCAATTATGACAGTTGGCAATTAAACTAGGTTGGGGCTCATGCTTTGAGTTTGCTGACTCACTCATGCTTCAAGGAGACTGTGTGAACTCTGGAATTTGCTGAAGAGGTCTGGGGTTTACTAGTGAGTGCTGCAGGGGCTACAGTTGCTGCCATGTGCTTGGACCTGTTTCTTTTAACCACATTGCATACTATCAACATGAGCTTTATCACTGTGCCTTCTAGAGCTGTTCTCATTTGTAAGCATATTTGTGTGCTTTTCGGTGAGCTTATATATCTGACAAATCTCAATGGCCTTATTCAAAGTTAAATCACTGTCATGAAGCAAAATCTTCTCACTGCATCATCTTTAATACCACACACAAGTCTGTCTATTTTGAACTCATCCCTTAAGTCACCAAATCTGCACGTTTTAGTCTTGTTTATCAGGTCAGTTATATATGCTACAAAAGTTTCACCAGGCTTTTGATTCCTTGTGTAGAATAAGTGCCTTTCCATTGTAACATTTGTCTGGGAGTTACACATTTCTCTAAATTTATGCTTTAAGCACTTTGGATCCTCCCTTGACTCAGCCGGTACTACAATATGACTGTTTCCTCCTCTCCTACATAGATAGCAGGTGCATATACAAATGAGTGTTCCCTTTCTGTAACTTCTGACCCAGCTAAATTAAGCAGAATAAATGGCTTTTGTATGGTCAACTTTATCAGAAAATGCAGCCTGTATGAAAATGTCAAACTCTTGCACAAACACTCTCCAGGTCTCAGCAATATTACTGTCAAATACAAATGTACATGTTTTTTGAAATCCATCTGCCATGCCCACAAAGTATACACAAACACACTGAAAATATGACCCTTGTAATTATGTATGAACAAATTGCTCCGTGACCTTGCAACAACATTCAAATGCACAAGAAACTCTTTGAAATACTTTACTTTGCGAAATATGCTTTGCAATGGCTGTAATCTGCAAAATATTCCCTGTAATAGCTGCACTTTGCAAAATAACTTTACTGTAACAATGAACAAACGTGAACACTTTATACACTTTTGAATAACTCGAATATATTTGCTTAATAAAAAAATACATGCTATGTAAAAATGTGGTTATTTACCCTTATTTTATTTGTTTTATGCAATTCTGACTTTATTTCAAACATTTTCTGTAGTAATTTGAATATTTTTACCAATATTATATCAGTTTATGCGAATATCATTTAGAACATTCTGTATAACTCGTTTAATATTTTGCAAATAAGAAATAGTGCTGAGCAAGTTTTAATATCTGAAATTCTTTTCTGACCTATTGTGCAAAGTATGCACATTTTAGGGATGATTCACTGCTGTATATTCCATCAGTCCCAAGCAAGTGCCTTAAGTCATAGGTTCATAGGTTCATAGGTTCATACTAGGCTATCTGCCCGAGGGCATTTACAAGCCTAGCCCATAGTTTTGTGGCTTACGCCACCCCTTTAGTATGGGGAACTATACCCATTATTTTGCTGTGCCTCTGTTGAGCAGTGACACTGAGGTAATTCCTGGGGTATATCTGCGATCTCCCATCCATTGGTCAAGATTTCTCTTGAACAAGGCCAGCGAGGTGCTCTGCCTCACATATACTGGGATTTTATTCCACAGCATAGGGAGTCTTTGGGTGATGAATCTATCCCTCCAGCACGTCCTATTAATAGCCGTGTCGAGGTTTAAGTCTCCCGCCCTTGTGGCTCTGACGGATCTAGATTTTTTGAGGTGAAGCATATTCATCAAATCTGGGTTTGACATGGCCTTGTATGTTAGGCAAAGGTCGCCTCTGAGCAGCGGTGGCGACTGAATAGAGCTGGAGTTCTTTCAGTCGGGCAGCATAGGACAGATGTTTGAGACCCTTTATCCTTTTGGTGAGGAAATTTTGTGGCCTCTCCAGCTGCTGCAAGTGTCGGGTCAGATACATTCCGAATGGGGCATTGTACTCAATCATTGGTCTGATGAGTGATGAGTATAGGGAGACTATGACCTCCCTTGATCTAGATGAGAATCCCTTCATGATAAGGTGGGCAATGTAGAAGGTCTTCCTAACTACTTTAGCTACATGGGTGTCGAATGACAGACTACTATCAACCTGGGTCCCCAGGTCCCTGATAACTTCTTCTGTACTCAGTGGATTGCCACCTATTTGGTAGCTAGGGGTAACCTTGTTTTTCCCGAAGGGTATGACTATGCATTTTTGGCATTTAACTTTAGGCCATGGCTCTGGCACCAGTTATCCGTTTCTGTGAGACCCTTCTGAAGGATATCTGTGTCAGATGTGTTTTCTACTATGGCCCAGTTTGCAGTCATCTGCAAACTTTGTCAGCCATAACCCTCCTGTGTTTGCTTGTACTTGGAAAAGTAGATGCCGAACAAGAGTGGGCCCAGGACTGAGCCCTGTGGTACACCACTTGTGACAGGCTTTGAGTCTGACATGGCGCCAGCAACTCTGACCCTGTGGGTTCTGTCACTCAGCCAGTTTGCAACCCATCTTGTGATGTATGGGTTAACATTTAAGCTGATGAGTTTTTCAATGATACCCGAGTGGGGTATTGTATCAAAGGCCTTCGCCAGATCGAGGTAGGCTGTATGGACTGCCTTTCCCTCATCAATGGCTTTGGTGACTGTTTGAAAAAGTCAACCAAGTTTAGAAGGCATGATCTGCCTTTGACAAAGCCAAACTGGGATGGATCCAAAGTCTGCAAATTCCCTATGTCTTTATTTATGAGGTCCATTATGATCCTCTCCATGGCTTTGCAGATAAGGCTTGTCAAGCTAATGGGCGGTAATTTCCAGGGTCGGTGGAGGCACCGCCTTTGTGAAGTGGGACCACAGTTGCAGTGCGCCACTCCTGGGTGCGTATCCAGAAGTAAGACTATGATTAAACAGCTGTCCTAGCTGTGGGTTTAATTCCTCGTTGAGTTCGTGGAGCACACAGCCGGGGACACCATCAGGTCCCATGGATGCTGTGTTTTTGCTTTGGAGAGAGCAGTTCTCACTTGGGCGTTGGAGATGTTTGGGGGCTGCAATCGCTTGGTATAGATATCTCTCCTTTTGGGGAGGGGGAGAAGTTTGCACTGAACCTGTCAGCCAGTATGTTGGCAATGTCTGTAGGATCAGTAATCTTCACATCATTTTGAACTAGTTCTGAGCATATCTGGGAGTTTCCTCCCAGGTTTCTAACATAGCTAAAGAAGGCCTTATGATTGTCTTTTGAGTCTTTAGCTATTTTTCTCTCAAAATTTGCTTTGGATGATTTTATGAGAGCTCTTAGTTTTTACTTATAGTGATCAAGGGTGTCTTACCTTTTAAGGATTTTGCTCTATCTTGTAGTAGCTTCCTCCTTTTGTTGTAGAGTTTGTTTATGGCTGGGGTCCACCAGAGTGGACGCTTGCCTTTGGTACAAAGAGTCTTTGTTTTGCTTGGGATTGCCTTATCCATGCAGTCCTGCAGGTGCTGGTAGAAGGCATTTGTAAGTGATTCAGCGGCTTGAGTACTGTTTTCCGTCGGCTCGGGGCCTTAAAGGAGACCACACTAGTCTTTAGAAGTGTGAAGTCGGCTTTCGAGAAGTTCTTTACTGTGGTCTTTTTATTTCAGGTGGGGTGGGATGAGGACCTCCAGCGAGATTAGTTTGTGATCTGATCTCACCAGTGAGGGTATACTTCCGGTGTTGAACATTGTGCTCCCATGTTCGTGATGATGAGATCAAGTATGTTTTCTCCTCTTGTGGGGATGGTGACTAGTTGTTCCATGGCATTTGAGTTTATGAATTCCAGGAACTTTTGGGCTAGGGTGTTTGGGCTTGAGTAGTGTTCCCAGTCTATATTAGGGTAATTGAAGTCACCTAGTATGATGGTGTTTGGTGATACATTTATCCCTCTAGTGTTTTCAGGAAGGCCATGTGAGGTTCCTGAGTTTGTGAGGGTGGCCTGTAACATGCTACAATTTGCAGAGCAGTCTTGCCTATGGTTAATTGCACCTGGATGGTCTCCGATGCATCGTGCGTTGCCACCAGTCTTGAGGTGTGGGTGTCTTTGATGAATATGGATACCCCCTCCTTTCTTGGTATTGTCCGGATTTTGGGGCGGAACGCATGATAAGAGGTAAAACCTGATAGTGCTGGGGTGCTCTCAGGAGCCTTGAACCAGGTTTCTGTCACTGCACAGACATCGATGTTCTCCATACTGAGAAGGGCCTCGAGTGCGTGCATTTTGAGATTTAGACTTCTGGCATTGAGCAGCATTACCCTTAGTTTTTCCTTTTTGTGTTCTAGGGTGGTAGGTTTAGAATTTGAGCCTTGCCTAAAAAAGGCACTATGGGGGTGGCAAGAGCCTTTGCCAATATCCGGAATCCCAGGGGTGACAGGTGCAAGCCGTCCCTTGCGAAGCAGCGTGGCTTGTCCAGCATGTCATCCCAGGCAGACAGACATTGGATCCCCTTTGAATGACACCAGAGTTTAAGCCAATTGTTAAAGCTGATCATCTTATCTCTGTATTGTGGCATCATCATTTTCTCCATGCCACCTCTAACTTTATGCCCTTTGGACAAGCCACTTGTGACACTATATCGCTCGTATCTCTCTCTGTAACATAAAAGACAAGCAGGCGGGGTATTTTATTTAGCTGCTGTAATACATAGAAACACATCAGGATGGATAGTAGCACCATAAAATACATTCAGACTAGTTAACAGAGCGACCTTACATACATACATGCTTACATCTCAACAGCTTACTACAAAATGGCAGTCAGACTTGCACGTGCTAAGTATTTATACACTTGTGCAAGCCTTTGGATAGCTTCTTAAAGGTACATGCACACATATTGATGTACAGTGTGACAATTTAAATTCCCCATAACCAGTGTGTTTGGTAAAATTTGGATTGTCTCCAGTTTGGTCAAGTAGGCTTCATGGGTGCTGTGACCCATGCAGGGGCATCTATAACTGGCTATGAGTTGAATGGGGGTCTTATCCACCATAACCTGGACCTGGAGTAACTCCATGGAGTTGTCCAGTCTAACTAGATGGGAGGTGAATTTATTTTGAATATAGATTGAAACACCACATCCTTTGGTTTTCAAACATTCATTTTGTGGTCTAAAGGTGTGTAAGGCATTGGAGCCTTGCAAGGCCAGGGCACTGTCTGAAGCCTTGAACCAGATTTCTGTGACTGCATAGACAGAGTGCAGTTTTTGATTTAAGCTCCTAACATTTAGCAGCATGACCCTTATTTTGTTCTGATTGGTTAATTTCATGTTACTAATGTTGTTTTTAAGACCTTGCCTAAAAAAGGCACTATGGGGGAGGCAAGAGCCTTTGCCAGCAGCCAAAAGCCTAGAGGTGCTAGGTGCAAGCCATCTCTAGCAAAGCAGCGAGGTTTGTCGACTATGGCTTCCTGCACTGACAAGAACAGGATCCCCTTTGAATGACACCAGAAACTGAGCCAATTATTGAAATCAGTCATTTTTTGTTTATACTGTGGCATCATTTTAGGTTGTATTATGTGCTCAAGGCTAGGACCATACCTGCCTGGGACACATACTCAGAGAGCTCAACCATATTTCGCTTCATATAGTCCATTGAGATACATATCAGGTCATTCACGCCAACATTAACTATGGCAGAGTCATAATGGTACTTGCTGAGAGACCTGAGTGCATGCGTGATCTGATGAATCCTGGCACCGGACAGACAGCTGACAATGACTTTCTCCTTGTCCAACCTGGTGAGTGGGACATCCATGTGTCTCACTACTGAGTCTCCAATGACAAAAAAATTTGTTTTTTGAGAGTTACGTCATACTGGCTTGGTGGGTGAGACACTGGTATTGCTATGTGTCATGGGTGCTGTGGGGCATGTGCTAGTTCTAACAGTATTGGGTTTTGAAGGTCTCTGGTCTTTCAGTAAGTTTTTTGAAAGAACCTCCATGTATGCGGATTTACATGTTTGATACATACTATGTGTATGAGTAGTGGTACTATGAGCATATGTAGTGGTGGGTGAGTTGATAACCTTCTCTGTGTTACTGTTTTGAGTGAGAGAGAGCATGGATTCTAGATTTGTGGTGTAAATACATCTCTCTCCCTCTGTACTAGAGTGTGTTGTTAGTAGACAGTTGTCTGTGCACATGAGGCAATTACTACACTGCCTCAAGAGACCCAAGTCAACAAGGTTGGCAGGAGAAACAAGGGTAGTCCAACTTTCCCTAATGCTAGGTTGAAGATTATTGTCACTAGGGGTGGTTATTCAGAACTGATCACAGAGAAGCTCAGCGGATGAATATTTCTACCTGGGTTTTAGGGAAAATTTATGGAACTTAACTGTCTGGCTTTGACACTCAACTGTGGGGCAGTGTATGGTGCTGAGCTACACACAAACAAGCAGAAAGCAGGGCCTAAATTCCTGCAGCTAAAAATCTGAAAAAAAAATAAAAAGATTCAAAAGGACCAATGAGGATGCTTATTCCAAGCCCTAGACTGGCCTCCCTTTAAAAAAACAGGTCTCAATCAGCACAATTCTCTCACAAAAGTGCACATAGATCCCTTCCCATCCAAGATGGCCTGGAAAATGTGCTCAGAACAAACAAACCACTCCAAACAGTTCTAGAAGCAGCAAACCTGTAGCTGGACTATTCTACAGCTATTAGCTACCGTTGTTTCATGTTATTTATTTATTTATTTATTTTACATTTGTTGACCGGGCTAGTCTAACTGGATATTTGTCCATTTTCAGTAGAGGCCCAGGGAGAAAAGCTCCAAGCACTAGCAGTGACATAGAATACAATATTTAGTAATTAATCAAGTAAGTTACAGTACATTGTCTGTGTTGGCAAAAACAAAAATAGTAATAAGTCATTTAGTAATTTGAAGTTAATAACCAATAACAGAGAGATAAATAAAGACAATAATATATATATATATATATATATATATATATATATATATATATTACAAAGTAAGCATCAAAGAATAGTATGGAAGAGAAGTGTAGAGAGAGCAAGAAGGGGAATAAGATGTCAGTCAGGGTTAGAGCATTTATGTCTGATACCTCAAAGACAGAACACATTGGTGAGCCAAACAGGTGGTCAGTGTTACCAGCTTCACTAAGTAGAGTGACATATCAAATTTGCTGGCAGTCAATTTCAGCTTAAGCATCACCCTCACTCCACCCCATCTCCCTGCATGAAATACATACTAGCATACCCAACCCAACTATTAACAGGGAGCGTGTCCTAGCAGTACTCACTAAGGCCAAAACACAGCTTCTGTGGGCCCTGACAATTTCTGGGATGCCATCTAAATTAGCTTGAAACATGACCTATCAGGACCACTTGACTCACTTTTCAACTATAGCCTCAAAGTAGGCTTTGTACCATGAGAATGGAAGACTGCAATGGTTATCCTACTTTACAAGGGCGTACCATTAACTGACCCCAGAAACTACAGACCTATTAGTCTGACTAATGTGCAAAGCCATGGAATGAATTAATGTAGAAATTATCAACAAAGACAATGGCAAACTTCAGATATGGGAACCAACCCAGTTTGGCTTTGTGAAGGGAAGGTCATGCCTACTAAGCCTGCTGATCTTCTTTGAGAAGGTATCAAACGCAGTGGATGAGGGGAAAATGGTGCATACCACCTCCATGGACCTGTCTAAGTCATTCAATACAATACCCCATGCGGGTAAAGTTGACAGACTCACAGAACTGGGCGTAAAGCCTACACAACACAGTGGTTTGCCAGCTAGCTCACATACAGTACCCAGGAAGTCAGGACTGGTGAGACCACCTGCACTAAGAGACCAGTCACCAGTGGAATACCTCAAGGCTTCATGCTGGGACAGCTCCTATTTGGTATCTACTTCTTTGTGATAAATGCTAATGTCAAGAGCCTTTGGCTGACAAAGTAAGCAGATGACTGCAAGTGGGAAGCTATCATAGATTCTCCCATGACACAAACATCTTACAAGAGGGTCTATGACAGACAAAGTACTGGTACCAGAGTTACAGACTAATTGGCAACAAATGCGTTATAATGCTTTCTGGGGAAACTGTCACCAGGCTAATTTCTCCATCTAAATAACACCTCTAACTGTTGACCCAGAGTTAGAGATCTGGGAACATATGTAGAGAGTACACTAGTCTTTGAACAACATGTGACCAAGGAAAATCATTCTCTGTCACCCAACCTTATAAATGAAGGCCAGGCATCCAGATCCAATGAAATGATAGTGCTACTTTATTCAGCCATTATCAGACCCATCGTTGAGTATAATGCCACTTTCGGCATGTACCTGACCAGACATATGCAACACTTGGAACACACACAAAGGTTCCTTACTAGGAGAATACAGGGTATAAAACATTGTCTGATATGGATCACCTTAAAGTGCTATATCTTTACTCAGTCTTCTACAGGTTACTGAGAGGCAATCTATGCATGGCATATAAGGCATCCTCGGATCCGGCTTTGATTAATCTTTTGCACATCTGCAAACTGATATAGCATCAGAACCACCAGATTTATGGATATAAAATTTGCTTGTGATATAAATAAGGCATTTTGGTGAGAAAGACATATGTCTCAGAGAATCCCCATGCTCTGGAATAGGCTCCCCAACCATGTGAAGAAGTCCATCCCTTACCCTATTTAACTGTAACCTTGATCAATAGATGGAATATTGGGAATTCACCCCAGATCTGACCCCCATGTCTCTAATAAACAGAGGCAGACAGTAATGCCCAATCTAACATACCCCCTACAAAATCTCTAGAAACCTCCTAACATACCCCCTTCTAATAAATACTCATGGTATGTAGGGACACAATTGGGTTAGGCTTATAAATGTCCCGGTGGTCATTAGCTTGAATATACAGTACCAATTAAACTATAATGTTTGCCATATTATTTTTGTACAGGAAAATAGCTACAGAACAAGCATTTGACCACTTACAATTTAATCAAGTGATTTGTTAAGGACCAACCAAGTGTAAATCAATAACCAATGACTGCATAATGAGTAGCATTTATAATATATTATCTTAAGCTGTTGTTATAAGGGGCTCAAAACAAATCCATCTGAGGACAACTAACTCAAATTAAAATTCTTTTTCAGATATTTCTTAACTTCTGTAATGTAACTTAAAGTTAAAAAGTACCTTGAGGTAAATATAACACTGAACCTACTAAGGCAAAATCATTTAAAATAGTGTCACTGAGATTGTGTTAATTTATTCAACATTATTTTATCTTATACATTGTCTTTCTGTTCACAGTTATACTCACTATTTACCAATAAATTTGTCCCACCACCAAAATGAACTTTTCTTCTAGCATTTATAACCAACAAATGGCTAGGTAACTATAATATACTTATTTATGCTGCATGTGCCAGTACTGTTAAAACAATAACATCCCATGTCTTTGTGTCAGTCAAACTCAGAAAAAAAATTGTATGGAAAATATGTATTTGGGAGGTGTGGCTAAGATGGTGAACAATTAGCAGCACTGTTTGCAGCTATGCTTCATTTTAACATCTCTGACCGGATTTTTACTAAAAAAAACTCGAACAGAATGTTTCAAAACTTGATGGATTTATAGTTGAACATCTGCTGAAAGATTTACTACAAAAAATAAGTGTGAAGCTCTTTTAATTGCATTTTCTTGTCATGAAAACTAGAAAGAACTAATTGGGCTTAGAGTGGCTCATTCTGAGACAATGTACAGGACAGTACTATGGAAAAAAGACATACAGGCTATATTAAGTAATATCAGTGTGTTATCTGTAAAGATAAATAAATTAGACAGCAAAATGGACTATTGTAAAAAGGAATGTATAAAACAATTTGAAGTGCTGAGTAAACATCTTAAAAACAATTATCACAAATCTTGAGTATAGAACATGCGATGTCTGATTTTGATGGAAGATTAGCTGAAAATGAGAATAACACTGTATTTCTTCTGAAACAAAACAACTTATTCTGGGAAAAATAAAAGACTTAGAGAACAGATCTAGAAGAAATAATATCAGGATTTAGGGATTCCTGAAAAAAGAAGTGGGAGACAGTATGATTCAATTCCATAATACCTGGCTGCCTAAAACATTGAACGTGCCTGAAGCTTTTTTACTTTGGCATCAAAAGACCACAGAGATCACTTTCTAACTCATTAAAAAAAAAGAAAAAAGAAACACTTTCATCAAGGTCAGTCATCATAAGAAGAGTTTTCTCAAGTCAAGATAAGGATTTAGTCTTAAAAGCTGCATGGACTAATTATCCAGTTAAAATTAAAGAAAATACTAGAAGATTTGACAATGAATATTCAACATTAGTGATGTTAAAGAGAAAAGGATGTGTGCCACTTGTTAAAAGCTTAAAGAAAAACAATATTAAAGCACAAATCTTATTTCCGGCAAAAATAAGGATTCACCTTCCGGAAGGAAGAAAAGATTTTTAACACCTTGGAAGATGCAATGGATTTTATACAGAATAATACAATCCTAGAAAAAAAAAGAAGAGATGGACTGAAATCTATCAACTTCTTTGAAGCAAAATGCAACAAGAGATGGTTGGTTAATAAAAGACAAAAACAGTAAAACAACTGAAGGACAAATGAAAATCAGTGTATTTCATGGTTATGAATATTTATTAATTTAAAGAAGTGCTTGAATACTTATGAACATGTGAATATTACTTTTTACAAGATACATCATTTCTTCCTTTCTTTCTATACTTCAAATGGTTACTAGTTCCCTTTTTAAAATGTTAGAGTTTGATTATTTTAGCTATATGTGAAATTAAAGCCATTTATTCTCATTTAGAGTTTAAAAGGTTAAACTATTCATTTTACTAAAATTAATTATTATCATGACAAAATGTATGTTATTTGGCACACTTTCTCATATCTTGGCATAGTTGAGTAATGTACTATTAAATGTAATGCAACAAATGACATTAAAGAGACATGTAAACATACATTCTGAGTTCTTAAAATGGTCAAGTAGTATGCTACTAATAGTATACTTGACATGCAATAGCACCCAGTAAAGATATGCTATAGCAATAACCCACGCCTGGGTGTGGGAAATGCGGGATTTACCCATGGTTGGCGTGGTTTGGTCCAGAGGCAAAGCCAGAGGGACTAAACAAAGACAACCGTGGGTAAATCCCGCATTACCCACACCCAGAAGTGGGTTATTGCTATTATACTATGACATTATTTAAGAAAAGAAATAATTACTTTTCTTAAATAATGGCATTGTATAATGCCTCTTTGCTGCCCTTCCGCAGCTGTCTGGTATCCGCGGCAGTTCTGATGTACTGCGCATGCCTATGCAGTACATCAGAGCTGTGGCCAAAAGCAACGGAGAAAGCAAGATCTCCGTTGCTTTTTACTGTTTTGCTATGTTAAATTGGGTTTAACATAGCGAGACAGCTTTAAAATAAGCAACGGAGATGTCCGTTGCTTATTTTAAAGCTGTCTCGCTATGTTAAACCCATTTAACATAGTGAGACAGGTTTAAAAAAAAAACAACGGAGAAAGCAAGATCTCCATTGCTTTTTACATACTGTGTCGCTATGTTAAAGGAGTTTAACATAGCGAGACAGCTTTAAAAAAAGCAACAGAGATCTCCGTTGCTTTTTTTAAACCTGTGTCGCTATGTTAAACTCTTTTAACATAGCGAGACAGTGTTTTAAAAGAGACTTATACTATGGAAAAAGTCCGGGCGACCGGACCTTTTTCCATTAGTATAAGTCGATTTACAATGTGCACGCTGGCCAATCAGCATGCACGTTTTGGAATATTAATGGGGGATCATGGTATAATATGTTATAAACAATGCATACAAATATAGCTTTTACATATATAAAAAGGTTACTATTGGAATGATATCAAATAATTAGAGTAACATTCGCATTTTTACAAGTTAAACCTGGATCACACATAACTGTCATTCTTTTAATGCATGTTTACGTATATGCTATGTCTCCTTTAACAAAAAATGACAATCTGCTTTGTATTAAACATTTCATACAAATAATGCTTGCTGAATCATTAAATGCAATTTTTTGAGTGCAATGGCTTTTTAGTGGTAGGGATACTTTGAGATTTGTTTTGGATGGTTTGTAGGGGTTTGAGGGGTTGATGTGTGGTGTGGAGGTGGCTTGGATTTACTCGTGGGAGTTTTTGTGTGAATTGTAAATGACGGACTGTTCATTTTCAAGCCCTTGTTATAAAAACCAGCCTGAAACAACCTACAGTCATGAGCACTTTTGTAATGCTGCAGGAGTTCTGAAAATTCTAAGATCTGTCCAGGTAAAAGTAAAAAGTAAACAAAAGTTAAAAGTAAACAATCATAATATTTTGAATCATATACTAAGATGCCAATGAACACAAGTTAGGTAATAAGCAAAAGATAGTAAATTGCATTCTATACCACTCACTGTCAGTTATTACATAGTTCTGAATGCTTGATACTGATAGTAATATACCTGACATGCAATAGCACCCAGGAAAGTTATGCTATGTTATAAACAAGTATAAAAATATAGTTTCATACATATATAAATGTTACTATTAAAATGATATCCAATAATTAAAGTAATATTCATACTTTTATAAGTTAAACCTGAATCACACATAACTGCCATTCTTTTGATGCAAGTTTATATGTTACGTCTCCTGTAAAAAATGACAATCTGTTTGTATTAAGCATCTCAGACAACTAGTGCTTATTGAATCATTAAATGCTATTTCTTTAAATACAATAGCTTTTTAGTGGTTAACAAACATTGAAATTTTTTTTGTTGATTTGTTTGTGGTTTGGAACAGTTTCTGGGATTGATGTATAATGCAGAGGTGGTGTTGATTCACTAGTGAATATTTTTGTGTGAACTGTAGCTGATAAACTGTTCATTTGAAGTAGCTTAATTAGAGTTATGATCACTTTTGTGATGCTGTGGGAGATCTGAAAATTCTAAGAACTGTCCAGATTACTTATTCTATCTAAAAGTAAATAAATCATAATATTTTGAATTATATAGTAAGATGTCAATGAATACAAGCTAGATAATAAGCAAAAGATAGTGACTTGCATTCTAACCACTGTTACTTATTAAACAGTTCTGAATGCTTGCAGCATATCAAAAGGATAGTTTATATACAAGCCTATAGTATGACACTTCTAACAAAAAATATGATTGTTTCTTTCTGTTATTGTCTGTTTTTAATGATAACAAAACTTAATATGTCAGAACAATTTATTATGGAAAGTTTGAATATCAAAAAGAGAAGATTTTTCAGATGTTTGTTCAGATATTATTAGATATAACATTTAAGGGAAAAGTAGTACAGATTCTAACAGTAGTACCAGATTATAGAGTATCAGATATATGAGTAAATAGAAATGTTCTATTATATGATACTCTACATTAGGATTATAGATAAAATATAAAATGTAGGACTATAGGAATAGTACAAGATGTAGTATCTTCTTCTTCTTTTTCCTAGTTAGGGGTCACCACAGTGGATCACCTGTCCGCTCATCATTGGCAGTGGAGTTTTTATGGTGTCAAGTTGCCAGCCCAGCACCCAACCTTCCACAGAAGGCACACACACAGACTCACACCTAAGGCTAATTTAGAGTGTCCAATCCACCTCCAGCATGTCTTTGGGATGTAAGAGGAAACACGAGCAAACCCACGCAACCACATGGAGGACATGCAGACTCCGCATAGAAGGCACCCAAGCTAAGGATCGAACTGGAGAGCCTCTTGCTACGAGGTGGCAATGCTAACTGCTGCACCACCATGGCCGCCCGAGTACAAGATGTGGTATACAAACAGAAATAGAAAGAGATCAGAATAAGTAAATATGTATATAGTTAAAGAATATAAATATGTCTACAAGAGTGAAAGATGAGGGGGCTGGGGCTTAGAAGAGTAGTTAAGGTGTTCACCTCATAAGCACAAGGTGCAAGATTTGATTCTCACATGAATAATTGGTTAGGCTTGGACTGGCCCACAAGTACAGCTAGCCTGGTACTTATCTATAAACCTATGATCATACGAACAACCTTACATGTAATAAATAAAATAGCAAAAAATATAAAATCATCTGACCCATAAATGAATAAATATGAAAATAACAACTAACTTCCTCCCTACAGTAGACAAGCGAAATAATGTGAGGTACAGGGAAAGATAATTGTAGAGATATTCAGTTTGGTCAACTTATAATAAAGATTCAGAACACCTGTTTAACTTTTCTTATTCATAATAACTCACTGACGAGCTTTTTTAAGATGATGAATACTAAAAACATGAGACACATTAATGTGAATCAGCAAAAGCTAAGCATTGTTAGTCTAATAAAGAGTTTGAGAGGTAATTTGTTCATCTTTTTCAACAAACTAAGAATACATTATTCCATGGTAGAATGTTTTAAGTATATAACATTAGGTCATTTTTTATTTGTTTCAAAGGTTTTGTCCATAGCTGAAGATCATAGGATTATAGGAAGTTACTAGGCTAATGGCCCCAGGGCCCTTACAAGCCTAGTCAAGTTCTACCCTTATTTCCATGATCAGCACCAATTTCCCCTGTCCAAGAGGGACACAAGCAGAACCCCCAGGGTGAATTTATGGTTACCCATCCAATTGTCCAAACTGCATTTGAAGAGGGCCAATGAGGTGCTCAGTTTGACATGAAGTGGGAGCCTTTTCCAAAGGTGTGGTAACCTCTGTGAGACAAATCTGTCCCTCGAGCAGGTTCTATTAATGTCACATACCAGGTTAATGTCTACAGTGAGTAACCCATGTACCATTTTATGCAGCATTTTCAGTAAAGCAGGGTCACAGATTGCCTTATATGTGAGGCATAGATCGCCTCTGAATAGTCTGTATGAAACAGATAAAGTGACAGTGATTCCAAATGATCCACAAAGGAAAGATGCTGAAGACTTTGAATTTTCTTTGTGAGGAACCTTTGTTGTCTCTCCAATTGCTGCAAGTGCTTGGAAGGGTACATACCAAAAGGGGTGTTGTACTCAAATATTGGCTTGATGGGGGAAGAGTACAGAGAGATTATAAATTCTTCTTTTCTGGATGCAGTGCCCTCATGTCTTTTCTTATGAGATGAGCAATGCACAATGCCCTTCTTGCCAATGTGGAGACATAGTGATCAAAGGTAAGGTTGCTGTCAACCTGTGTGCTCAGGTCTCTCACCACTTAGTGTGCACTTAGTGTTTTGTTATTGATGTGATATTTAGCAAGAACATCGCTCCTACCAAAAGAGATGATGATAATACATTTTTTTTGCATTAAGTTAAAGGGCATGTCTGGCTCCAGTCATTTGTTTGTGTAAGACCCCGCTGTAGGATGTTGACATCATTTGGAAATTCTATGACTGCTCCCAGTTTGCAGTCATCAGCAGACTTTGTCAGCCACAGACCTTTAGTTTTAGCTTGTACTTTTGAGAAAGATATCAAATAATAGAGGCTACAGGACTGATCCCTGTGGAACACCCCTGGTTACAGATCTGATGTTGGAGGTGGATTCCCCTATTTTGACTATATGGGTTCTATCAGTGAGCCAGATAATGACCCATCTAATGATATTAGGGTTGATTCCTAGCTGAGTGAGTTTTTCAATGATACCTGAGTGGGGCATAGTGTCAAAAGCCTTGGCTAAGCCTAGATAGGCTGTATGCACAGATTTCCCTTCATCCAGGACCTTGGTGACTGTCTTGGAGAAGTCCACAGGTTTAACAGGCATGATCTCCCTTTGACAAATCCAGACTGAGTAGGGTCAAATGTTTGGAGATTACCTATATCTTTGTTGATAAGATCCATGATGATTCACTTCATGGTCTTGCAGATAAGGCTAGTCAGGCTAATAGGTCTATAGTTCCCAGGGTCAGTGGAAGCACTACCTTTGCGCAAGGGGATAACAGTGGCCATTTTCCATTCAGTTGGGATGAAGCCAGTGCTTAGACTATGACTGAAAAGAGTACCCAGAGGTGTTGCTAATTCTTGTGTGAGCCCAAGTCTGGAATGTTATCACGTCCCATAGATGCTGTGTTTTTGGTCTTAGAGAGGGCATTTATGACTTGCTCTTTAGAGATACAAAGTAGAGCACAGGTGGTAGGGCTGTCATGGGGTACATGTGGCAGGGAGAGGGGAGTGAAGTTTTCACAGAACCTGTCGGCTAACAGGTTAGCTATTTCCACAGACTCAGTATAGGTGGTATCATTAACTACTAGTTTGGCACAAATCTGGGCCTTTCCTTTTAGGTTACAGATGTAACTAAAGAATGCCTTATGGTTGTCCTTAGTTGAGGAAGCTAATTTGGATTCATAATTTGCTCTGGAGGATTTCAGAAGAAGTCTTATTTGCTTGTTTAAGCTGAGGAGGGTGAGTTTCCAGTTTAGGGCTCACACCCTTACTCTTAGACAGCAATTTCTTCCTCTTATTTTAAAGCCTGTTAATGGCAGTTGTCCACTAGACAGGTTTGCCCTTCCTTGAGGAGCTTGTTTTGGTCCTATCAGGCATGGCTGAGTCATTGCAGTTATAAATGTGTTTGCATAAAGCATTGGTGTTGAACTCGGCATAATTGTCAGTTTCATCTGAGGCTGGAGATGTAGTAAAGCTATTTATACCACCCTGTAAGAGGTTATAGTCTGCTTTAGCGAAGTTTTTTAGTTTAGTTGCTGCTGGGGTGTTAGTTGTAATAGTTACCTCAAATGAGACTGATTTCTGGTTGGATCTCACTAGGAAAGATGTCACAGTATGGGATGCTACAGTGGTTCCCCATATTGGTAAGCACCAGATTGAGGATTTTGGCACCCCTTGTGGGGGTGTCAACCAGTTGGCCCAGAGTATTGGAGTTAACAATGTCGAGGAACCTTTAGGCAAGTGAGTTAGAGAACAACTAATTTACCCAGTCAATGGATGGGTAATTAAAGTCATCCAAAACCATGGTAATCGGATATATCTTGATAGACTCAAGTAGATCCAAATAGGCAGAGTTCATGTCCTGATTCATGGAGGGAGTACTGTAGCTGGCAATGACTTGAATATAGTATGCAAAAGTCAATGATGTCCAGTAAGCTGAAGTTGTACAAATATATAAATACTTTAATAAAATAAATAAAATCAAAGTTATTGGTGATACTCCGCAGTTTGTCTTTAGGAATAATAAAACTTTAAAACAATGCCTGTGTTATAAACAATCTATGCCTTCTAGGACACAATCTGAGCATCAAGGCACTTATGCCTGTAGGTCTTGTAAGACATGTAGATTTATTTGCTCGACTACCTCTATTATTCATCCTAGGACCTTTAAAGACATCAGTTTTCATTTTTATGCAGACTGCAACAGTGGTAATTTTGTTTATATGGCACAATGGATAGCATGTAAAATGTTCTACATAGGAAAGGCAAATTGTACCCTTAGGGAGCCCATACTAGAGCATGTTGGTGATATAAGGAATGGAAAATCTACTAATGCACAAGCTAAGAATGTGTTATATTTTGATGACACTCACAAATTTAAGTTTTTGGTCTTGCAGCAATTTAATACTAATATCAGAGAAGGTGATGCCAGTAATGAAACTGAATTTTTGGAGCTGAAATGGATCTTAGATTTTAGAGCAGATGTGTCTCCAGGACTAAACAGTGCTATCTCTTTAAAACTTGCTTTAAAAAGAAGAGGTCTGAATCACTGATTGCATCACATCACTAATATTTTCATTATGATTGGCCAAATGGTTGTTTTTAAATGGTTTGTTTGAATGTGTATTTTATGGTCTGAAGAAGCAAACACATTGCAAAAGCGCTTACCTGATTTTATTTGTTATTTTATTAAAGTATTTATATATATATATATATATATATATATATATATATATATATATATGTGTACAACTTCAGCCTACTGGACATCTTTGACTTTTGCATACTATATTACTTTTGGATTTGTCCTGGTCCTGGTATGCTTCCTTTTATAATGACTTGAATACGTGTCCTAGTAAGAGTTAATAATACTGTTTAGCAAAGATTTCATATAAAGTATACAACACGTTCTTTACATAAATGTGGTTTCATTATACCAGTGTTCTTTCTCTCTTATATAATGTCTGACTTAAATGCATATCTATTAATATTAATGGATTGAATAATCCAGTAAAGAGGGTGAGTCTGTTCAAATACTTCCAGTTGCATAAAGCTCATATTATTTTCTACAGGAAACACATTTACTTAATAAAGATATAAATAAAGTTTAATGAAAGTATTATTTGGTTTTAGCAGGTTCTGGCTTTCAAGCTAAATGAATAGGTGCCCTCATTTTATGGAAGAACTCCCCAGTAATGGCTAAAGAAGAAGATAACCTATGTTGATAAAAATGGTATGTTAAGCATTGTTATAAATGAGTGGAACATAAAACTATATGCATTAGTGAACTCTTATTGGATTTTAGGGTTTTGAGCTAAAGATGCAAAAAATTACCTGGGCACTATAGCCTATTGCCTGAAAGGTGAAGTCATAATGGCTCAAAGGTTCATAGATTAATACTAAGCTACTTGTCTTTGTGGGCCACTTCAAACATAGCCAATTTTGCTGATGATATTTTACTAACAATAGGAAGTATAGAAATATTCATTAGAATGTATAATTAGTTCTATGAGTCAGTTTGAAGAAATCTCAAACTAAAAAATAAAACAAGCATATTATTAATAAAAATAAAAATTCATACAAAAATATTCTAACTTCAATTTTAACAGCAATCAAATGAAATACCTTGATATAACCATTATGTCTAATAGAAAAGATATGATACAAACATTCAACAGTTTGTTGATAAAATGTTAAGTTTAGTCACAAATTAGAACAAATTCTTCTTTACCATGAAAGAAAGATTAATGCTTATCAAGGTGGTAATTCCCCATACAATATTGTTTGTCTTAGAATCTGTAGTACTATTTCCACTGAAAATTGATGAAGACAATAACTAATATTCTACTTGTTTTTTTTTTTTTTGGCACCCTAATAACCCAAGAGTTTCCTTTGATTGGCAAAGTAAAGGTTGGGATAATATTGGAATAGGATTTCCTGATATTCAATTGCATGCTACTTCAACAACTGTAAAAGTTATAGCATTGTGGATAAATTCATTTTATGATTCAAAATAGAAACAAATACATCAAGAAATATTATTAGCAAATAGTAAATATATCACAAACAGTCATAAAAATAGTCTCTAATAGTTTTATCTGGTTAATAAAATATTTCTGAGTAAATAGAATTACACCCTCCTCTCAAATTCCCTCTTCTAATAACATTGTTTCTTCTTTCCAAATGTTCACATATTCTAACCATTGTATTAAATTCTTAATATTTTCTATGTTTCCAATTGCACATACAAATGATTGCTTAGAAACTCGTAACTTCAACAAAATGCTAGTGTTGAAACAAGCTAACCTAATTTGTCATTAATTATAAAATGGTACTGATATATATACTGCTGCAAAATTAAGGTGTGAATACAATCAAGATTCTGAGAATTTATTAATTTTACAAATATTTAGAGACTTTGTGAACACAAAGATAGCTAAGATATTTAACTTAGATAAGAAATTGTTCCCCGAATTATTGGAATCTTTAAAAGGCATCTATAATAACGCAATGAAAAAATAAATCATATTTGTCACAACTTAGTTAGATTTCACATATTTAGACAACTCCTATTGAAACTATTCCTCAGAAATTAATAATGAAGACTTCTACAGATAAAACCACATCTTCATTATATTGTAAAATTTTCACTTCGAATTTCTTACACATAGCCTTTGTCACGCCTAACAAAATTACAGTTATGTAGAAATCAAGCAGAATAAAATGCTAGAGATGTGATTCTGAAATAATAGCTCATTGGACACGTGGTATATGAATGTGGAATAATTTCCGCTTTTTGTAAAGAAATGAATAAGTTCATTCAAGCTCTATTGTCAGATAGATGTTCTATTTCTAAATATTTATTTTTATTTAATGCTCCAATTCCTGAGATTATTCCAAAAACACAACTACCTCTTCTTTGGTTTATTCTTGGTATAGCCAGAAAAGAAACTGCTACAAACTGGAAAAGTAAAGTTACCCCCTGTGGTGTTAAATTTATTGGTATGGGACAATTGTTTGCAGTAGAGAATTGCATACTATAAAGATGAGAACTTCTAATATTACACATTCATATAAATCTTGACTTAAACTTAAAAAAAAACTTGTTTACAAGTATTAATTTTTGATATGTATAAAGTTGATGCACTGAACAGCTATGGGCTGTGGACTTATGTAAATAGTTATTTGTTTGTTTTATAATTGCTTTGCTTATCTATTGTTTAAAAAAAAATATATATATATATATATATATATATATATATATATATATATATATAAAGAGAGAGAGGTAGATATTTGATAAGACTATCAATTTGGAGATCCATTGATACAGTAAATTGTCTCAGCAAATCTGTATTATTTATCATAGTCATAATTTCAAAAAAGTGCCACAGAGTATTTTAAAGGACTTATGGATCACCCATCTATCCTATTTTTTTATGTAACAAGAGTAAATTTAAAGTGTTTAAACTAGGTGTGCATAATTATTCTCTGCTAGATTAGATCCACCCCAGGATTCAATAAACTATGTGTAGGCTTCACACAGAGCCTACACCAAGGGTAACTGCTACTGCAATGGTGCTCATTGCACAGCATCACGCAATACATATTAATGAGGCATGGTATGTCTAAGCAAGGTTTTGCAGTTGTGTTGCTGGCCATAAAACCTTACAAGCAAATGCATATAGCAATTTTATGTAAGTCAAAGTACCAACTGTCTGCAGATTTGCAAGAAATGCCACAATGACTACCAAGTCAACACAGATAGCACTAATTCCACACAACATTGATCCACAAAGGCCAATATAATGCAAGGATATATAAGCAGAAATAGGAACATAAAATGTTGCATAGACATGTTACAATGGAACAGAAACATACCTGTCATCCCCTTTATGCAAGACCAAAAGTATACATAATGGGAGGACAATGGCCCATAAAATATGCACAGATATATAATATTGCACTTCCCCACCTAGAAAGTTGATATAATAAATAGGTTGTACATTGGCATGAACTGTCTGAATAGCATGTACATACACCTGGATTTGAACCCAGTACCATCTGGTCCCAAAAAGAAGTGGATCAAAACATTAATAGGTGGTGCCAAAGAGTAAGTTAAGTAGCACATGTATTTTATACAATGAATAGTAACTGTCACTGTTTAGCAAGTATTTCCCTTTGTACTCCATCATGCTTGCTCCACATATCAGCACTATCTTATCTTCCCATTTTACGTTTTATAAAACATTATTGCACGATTGTGCACAACTCTAAGCATTGGTGAATGACACCTGTATTTAAATGTATGTCAATGTATCATAGACACTTGTAAAAGTGCTACATATACCTGTATTAGAACCAAGTGCCATCTGGCCCAAACAACAAGGAATACATCAATGCATTAATAATGCTGCCACAGAGTCAGTTTTGCAGTGCATGTATTTCATACAATCAATCCTAACTGTCACAGTTTAGTAGGAAATTCCTATCATTCTTCTCCCTGCTTGATCGCATGTCACCACTGTTCTATGTTCCCCATGTATATTCTTTAAAGCATTATTACATGATGGAGCTTATCACACATCAACACTGATAGAAAATAAGTCAAATGTATTAGATACAGCTGTATTTGGACCCAGTACCATCTGGCCCCAAAAAGGAATGTATCACTACATTAAGTGCATTAATACCTGCTCACACAGTCAGTTAAGTAGCAGGTGAATGCAACAGCAGTCAAGTCTGCCAGTTGCTATTTAGTCTCTAAAGTCCTCCTGCTACTCAACTGAGTCTGTGGCACCACCTATTAAATGTGTTGATCTATTTCTTTTTGGGGCCAGATGGTGCTGGGTTGCAATACAAGTGTATGTAACACTTTCAAATACTTTACATTTTTTCACTGGGTTGCAATACAAGTGTGTGTAATATTTTCAAATACTTTTGCATTTGTTCCACTTAATATCATGCAAATGTGGTGCTTGAAGGTACCCAATGCACTGTGCATGGTAAGCATTATGCAACACTTTCAAACAGTGTGTGCATTCCCAGTAAACGCGATAACTGCAGTTGGTGGGAATACATCATTCTACATTGATCTTGATCTATGGTAGGCATAGCAAACATGCATGTTGAGGGATTGAGATAGTGTGCTTAAAGCTGGTGTGTCCAGCAGCCCAAAGTATTTGTTGGACTCCTAGTGAATGAACATGGGTGCAGGCTATTGGAGATGGACTATTCCAGCTCAGAGTACAAGTCAGAGGCATAGAATAGTCTCACCCAGGCTGTGAACAGTACTACCAGTATCCTCCACACTGGTGAGCAATGTAGACACCACTACAATGACCTCCAGAGGAGGAAGAAAGATGCAGTCAAACATTGAGATAGAGGAATATAGAACTGGGAGCACCCCACAGATGTGTAAGTATCAATTACAGAGATTGCTAATAAGAGTTAAAAGATGAAAATAGTCAGAACTGGTATTCATAATAGTTTTTTGTTCTGTTTTATTTTTTCACAGCTGCCACAGAGAGGGCAGTGAATGTGTAAACCCATGGGGCTAGATTGGGCTGGAAGAAAGAAGTAAAGGAACATGGGCGCAGGCTATTGCAAAGAGACTATTCCAGCTCAGAGTACAGGTCAGAGGCATAGGATAGTCTTACCCAGGCTATGAACAGTACTACCAGTATGCCCCACACTGGTGAGCAATGTAGACTCCACTACAATGTCCTCCAGAGAAGGAAGAGGAGTAATGTCAAACATTGGATCTTAACTGTAAAAGAAAACTATGCCTGCATTAGTCTGTAGGCCAAAACAACAGAACAGTATCAGAGAGTAGTCAGAAGCTCTGGGTTTAAAAACCACACTTCCCAACTATACAATACTGTTAAGTTTTCATCAATATTGCAATGTAACTTCAGAAGTCTATGCCAGTGCCACTAATGGCCTGCTGTAAACTGTAATCAGTATAATTGGAACATGCATGTGCAATATATGCTCACATAAAAGGATTGCTTGCTGCAATCTGTAGTATAGTGTGCACCATTATGAGGTGGGTAGTCTTAAAAATAAAAAAAGCTATTTGTTTGGAGTTGGTAGTCTTAAAAGTAAAGGTAACATAATAGAGTCAAATAATTGTATCAATGCATTGTATGTTTACTAATGTCATCCCATTTTTCCTCTCACCTCAACCCTTATCTTCTCTTTTTTACAACACAGCAGGGTAGGCCTGTCCCAAAAGATTGTCCTGCCCCACTCCACCGGCTATGACACCAAGGCCCAGCACATCTGGGATGCAACCTGGCAGCACCTGCACTGCTGTCCCTGTACTACCTGGCCCCTTAGGTAGTTCCACCCGGCAAGATAGGCCAGTGGTTCCCTCCAGAAGCCATGGCAGATGTGATGATTTTATCACCTGTAATGAACTGTCAGGGTTGGTGCATAGGATTGTGTGCCACACAGTTGGTGCACACCTACTCTATGCCTGCTCTCCATGATTGTACAAAATTTAAAGAGGAGATGCAGACTTCATGTACTTCATCTATCGGTGTAGAGAGGTGACAGTGATAACAGTCCAGTGACGGAAAACTTGATTCTCATTGTCACCCAGCTTGATGACCATGGGTGTTCACCAACCTCGTGTGTCCTTCACCATCCATGTGCCTTGTATGTCTTGTCTGCTATTGCTTCCTCACCTACCCAATCTACCCGAACCAGCTATAACTATATACCTATGTCCCTGCCCCAACATTCCTCTCTGTCAAAAAAAAAAGGAAAGAAAATGGGCACCTGTCCCACAAAAATATATTCGTCCCATACATAGATTTCTGTTTTACTCATGTGTCTTCTTGACACAATTTATTTGCTCCAGATGGCTATACAACATGATTGTGTAGTGGTCACCCAGCTGCCCAGAGGTGACAGTGCATATTCAGCTAATATTCTGTACATATGATCAGTTTTTACTGTTGAAGAAATGGATAGCTGACAAAAGAAAAGGTTATGCTAGTCCACATAGCAGGAATACACTGACAGAAATATAGTACACAGTATATTTTCTATATTTGGCTGTCTGCTTCTGCGGTGGTCTGGATTCTCCATTTCCAGTGTTTGTGCTACATAGTGCATTGTGCAAACAGTGGCAAAAAAAAAAAGAAATTTAAGTGAAGAAAACTAAGGAAAGGAAAAAAGAAAATGCTGTGCTGTCATACAAACCTAAGATCTAAATATCATGGTGTGATCTGAGATGTGCACCATACATTTGGACTGGAAAATCCTGTAAGAGGCATTTTAGAAAGTAATTATACACATTGCAGCTTCTTACTTCACAACATTCACAGGAGCATTGACTATAAAAATGTAACATTTTGATGCTATTAACTGTCAAACTTTCCAAGGTCAATATAAGTTAAACATACAATGACAAGTTAAATGCCACAAATTCAGATATACTAAGCAGTAGGTTAGCCATGCAGTCTGAGCATCAGACACATATTTTGTATCCCTGAATCAGAAAGGTAGAACACAGGAATATGGCACAGTTATCATCACTTCCACAGGGTGTTGTGTGGGAGGCAGGAAGCCTAGGCTGTCAAAAAAGGTCAGTGAATGTGTGTGATTAAAAAGGAGATGCAGGCATTTGACAAAACAAAAATGAGGAATGAGGCAAAATGAGTTTGGGTCGGTCTGTAGGGGTCCTCCAGGTGAAATTGGTGAGTGAATGTGTACATGAACACAGCCAAGCTGAGCACTATCTCCATGTCTTAGTGTTTTGGACAGGTGTTGGCCATGCATGGTAAAGGTGGCAGTTCATTGTTGTCATCCTCAACAATGAGAACTGGCTCTGTCAGGAGTTACACAGGCACGTTGACATCCAGGACTACACTCAGATGCAGTGCTGCTACATAAATGTGACTGCTGTCTGTTGGATGAGCTCCCTTCATGGGAATGCTCAGCACCACAAGTGCATAGTCTGCCATGTCTGTGTGTGGACAGCACACTCACTGATGGAGCAGTGCAAGTACTGCCACTATGAGACCATGATCAGGCACTGCCACATTGGCTGAAAGCAAATGATGTAGCTGACCTCCCCCACAAAGATAACATTCACCCTCCAAGTAGAAGTTCCATCACAGACACTGCTCATTCCATGACAGACACCCCTCATTCCAATGTGTCATTCATCTGATCCAGTGAATAAGCAACATGGTCGAGGCAGTCACATACGTCTGACTATGCCACATCCACAACACTGAGCATTTGTGTGTGCCACATATGGGAATATGCCTGTGCCTCCATGATGGCCCTAAACATACGTTGAGTGGCACAGGAAGTGACACCTGCACCAGCTAGAAAAGGGAGAGCAGGCCCCCTCTGAGCACCCCTATCAATCTTCCTGCATGGCACCTTACCCACACTTTGGCTATGGCCAGACTCAACAAGCACTGAAGCCACAGTAGTCACACTTCCCTGATCAATGTCCTCACCCTCCACATGTCCAATATCTGTGGGTTCAGTGGACTGGGTAGGCATAGGCCTACTGGCTGTGTCCAGTGCAAATGCAGGGCATGGCTGTATGTCAACCTCTGTGTCAGATTCAACCTCTGTGCCTCCCGACTGTGCCTGAGGTTGGCCACCATCATCATCAGTGCCTGCTGATACAGTGACATCAAGTGGCACAGGGCCTACAGTTCCACTGTCAGAATCACCTGTGATAAAAATCAAGAAACACAGAATACATTAATACAGCACTACCATAGTACTGTTACAGACAGTCCAACAATGCACACTACAATATTTGTTTAATTTGATCAGCAGTACTGGCAAAAAATATTTGGCTTACCAACTGCTGAAGGCAAGCTTTCCTTGAGGCCTGATAGTCCTGAAATAACTTAAGCAACAGGTAAAGGCAACAACATCACAATAAACAGTAACACAGGGGGCAATACATTTGCCCCTTTATAGCTGCCATAACCAATCATTTCAACAAGAATGTGGCTGACAATTCCAAGATAAGCTTATAACTGTAGAAATCTTTAATCCCTTAAACCACATAAATACATGTGGCACAGAAATAACTTATTCATTTAAATTATTTAATTATACAACAGTATTCAGTACTCTACATAACAAGGCCTACCTGGAAGCTCCCCCTGGAATGTGGTTGGAATGTCCAAAATACTAGCTTCACATCCAGCACATGATGGACTACTGTCTCCTGGAAGCTTTCTGTATCCCTTATTTTGGCTATGAACTTTTCATTGGGGTCAGTGGTGGTTCCCTAGCAGAGCACCCTCATAACCAATAGATCACGGCCTACTGTAGCTGCTTGCCTTCTTGCAGAGGTTTTCATGTCAGTGGCCCTGTGACACACTTGTTCATATGTTCTTCTGTGTCCATCCATGGCATTGATATTAGCAACAATTTGCTGACATATTAGCAGCCTACAGCCTATATCTCACCTTCCCATTTGAAGGAGAAATGCACCATGATGCCGAAAACTATTGATGAGTGTTTGATTTTTACCATCCTTAAAGGGTCTTTGATGTGAATTCAACCATCTCACTGGCATTATTGTAGGTGCCCTAAAAGAAAACAGGCATATAATACACATAAGTATTCTATAACTACAAAATAAGTGTTTACAGATACAAAATTAAAGGTAGCCAGTCAGTATTACCCACGGGAGAAAATAAAATAGTCTATAGATTTGAAATACTAACAACAGGCAGGATGCTAAACAAGGAGAGTAACAAGAGCAACATATCCTTGTTAGTGCCAAAAGAGTAACTCACCTTAGCCCCCCCCCCACAAAAGAACATCCAAATTACTCTTTTGGCAAACAAATCATCTTTGAAATGCTAAAAGTGTTGTGAAAGGACCTGTCCCTGAAACATTTCTACATATTTCTCACACAGCATTCCTCTCCATGCATTTTCATGTTTTGCCAGATATGCCTACCCCTGAAATGGGTTGACAAACATGGCCATACCATCAAAGCACTTCTAAGTAATGCATACAGATAAAAGTGTAAAAGCATGACCTTCACAGTATTACTAAATACATTCCTGTATATTCAGTACTAAATGGAACCATACCTTCTGAGATTCAGTAACCCACTGTACAGATATCTTGCAGAAAATGCTTTTCCTCACTGTTCCAAACATATAGAACTCTCTTCAATATCAATATTCGTAGCTACAGGGTTGCCTTTTTATATGGTATAGACTATTAATGTACTGCAGCTGTGAGTGATTAATGTTTAGGAGGAGAAAATCACAACAGCACTGCAGGCTGCCTAATTCCACTGAGTGTGTCAACTTATATCTAGAAAGTGTGTCTGGAGAGACTACAGGCCTTTCTCATCAACATAACACAGAGACTTCAAACCATGCCATTATGTATGTGGATAGAGTAAAAGCCATGTCACTGTAATCTGTCTGGTATAGGATGAAGTAATGTCTGCCTGGCCTCCAGCCGACTGCCTGACCATGCCCTGGTGGAATTACTGCATATCCAAAACTATCATATAGCTGATCACATCAGCAGAGTCTGGTGAGGCCAGAATAAGTGTCCCCCATGCTGGTGTAAAATGTTCTTGGTAATGTCAAGCAACAGCTCACAGACACATGCACACACACACACACACACACACACACACACACACACACACACACACACACACACACACACACACACACACACACACACACACACAGTTAACTGCAGCAAGAATAGAATATCTACCTATCTAAGTACACAGACTATGGAACACGGTACTTTACACAAGTGCCACAGCTCAACTCTGACTTGGATTTTGTCAGACAAGACTTTATAGCTGATGACATCAGCAGTGTCTGTTAAAGATGGAGAACTATCTCACGTGCTGGTGTAAAATGTTCTTGGCAATGTCAAGCAACAGCTCCCAGACACACACAAAGTTGACTGTATTAAGAATAGAAACCATACCTATCTAAGGACACAGACTACAGGATCCACTACTTAATGCAAGCACCATGGCACAAGTCTGATTTATACAGGAGTGCAGGTGAACTTATAGTCAATGACATCAGCAGGCCTTGTGGGAGAAAACAGGTTGTGAGGGCTGCATGAAATGTATGTGTAGGCTTGTGGAAGTATCAAAATACTGGCAATCCATGCCATTGGAGAAATAACTGTAGAAAACCATGTCTACTCTGATGACTAGGCACATATAGTTGACTGCAGAGAGAACAGAGCCCCTACCTAAGTGCACAGACTACAGAACATAGTACTTAATGCAAGCACCAGGACACAAGTCTGATTTATACAAGAGTGAAGTTACACTTATAGTAGATGACATCAGCAGGCCATGTGGGGAACAACGAGTTGGGAGGCCTGCATAGGCACAGCTTCATAACGTCATATGAGGCTAGTAACCTAATAGCACTAGGCTGTTTAGAAGCCTAGCTGTGTAACAATACAAATACCTTTACTGAGCATAGATGGATGGTTCAGTTTAACAGAAAGAGGTTGTGACCACCACCAACTGGCCCTGCCCATCAGGGAGCATACCACATTATATATTACACTTTGTAATGTGGTTGATATATGTGTTGAAAACATACTGAGACCCCAGGGTTGTATTGCATGGTGGGGGGCCAACACATGGATGTATTGTAAATATATAGGTTCATGGGTTCTTAGGTTCATACTAGGCTATCTGCCCTGGGGCAATTATAAGCCTAGCCCAATCCTGTTTGGCTTACACCACCCCTTGATTTGAGTATACTGTACCCTTTTTAAGGTTTAGTTTGCTGTGCCTCTGTCTAATAGTGACACGGAAGTAATCCCCGGGACAAACCTATGATCCCCCATCCACTCATCAAGATTCTTCTTGAAGAGATTCAGTGAGGTGCTCTGCCTAACATGAATTGGAATTCTATTCCAGAGCAAAGGGAGCCTCTGGGTTATGAATCTATCCCTCCAGCAAGTTCTATTTATTTCAGTGCTGAGGTTAAAGTCCCTCGAGCGTGTGGCTCTAAGGGATTTAGATTTACTGAGGTGGAGCATGTCCATTAATTCTGGATTGGACATAGCTTTATATGTCAGGCATAGATCGCCTCGAAGTAGGCGGTATGCAAAAGAGTAGAGCTGGAGTTTTTTTAACCGAGCAGCATATGGCATCTGTTTGAGTCCCTTACTCCTCTTGGTGAGATACTTTTGGGGTCTTTCTAATTTCTGCAGGTGTCGGGTAAGGTACATCCCAAAAGGGGCATTGTATTCTATGATGGGCCTGATGAGGGATGAATAAAGGGGCACAATTACCTCTCTTGATCTACAGGTGAATCCTTTCATGATGATGTGGGCTATGTAAAAGGTCTTTCTAACCACTTTGGCAATGTGGTTGTCAAAGGAGAGATTGCTATCAACTTGGGTCCCCAGATCCCTAATTTCTTTCTCTGTACTTAATGGGTTACCGCCTATGTGGTAATTTGTGGGCACATTGTTTTTGCCAAAGGGTATGACTATACACTTTTTGGCATTTAGCTTTAGACCATGGCTCTGGCACCAGTTATCCATCTCTGTGAGACCTTTTTGAAGGATGTTTGTGTCAGCTGGAGAGTTGCTTATGGCACCTAGTTTGCAGTTGTCTGCGAACTTGGTGAGCCCTAGTCCTCCCACGTTGGCCTGTACCTCGGAAAAGTATATCCTGAACAAGAGCGGTCCCAGGACAGAACCTTGTGGGATGCCACTTGTGACCGGTTTCGAGTCTGACATGGCTCCAGCAACTCTCACTCTGTGGGTTCTGTCTTTGAGCCAGTTTGTGACCCATCTTGTGACATAGGGATTTATATTTAAGCTGGATAGCTTATCTATGATGCCTGAGTGGGGTATTGTGTTAAATGCCTTTGCTAGGTCCAGATAGGCTGTGTGGACTACCTTCCCTTCATCTATGGCTTTGGTGAATGTTTTGAAGAAGTAAACCAGGTTCAAAAGGCAGGATCTGCCCTTGATGAAGCCGAACTGGGTAGGATCTAGTGTCTGTAGGTCCCAAATGTCTTTGTTTATGATCTCCATGATGATCCTCTCCATAGCCTTGCAGACTAAGCTAGTCAGTCTTATGGGGCGATAGTTTCCAGGGTCCGTAGAGGCTCCACCTTTGTGGAGTGGGACCACTGTTGCTGTACGCCATTCTGTGGGCACATATCCTGTAGTGAGGCTGAGATTGTATAGCTGTTTTATTTGAGGGATTAGTGACATATAGTTAGATTGGGCCCTTAGTCGGCAATGTTTCCACATGTAGTTTTATGTCATAGAAAGGAAATGGACTATAAACAGTTATAATAAAGCATCATATATACAGTTCCATAGCACAGTGAGCGGTGGGTCTGCGAGATGGTTAACAAAGTGTACACACATGTGAAATACACCTCTTTGCATGTAGGTAAGCAGTGTACAAATGCAAGCCACATTGCTAATATCTGAGAGTTGGTATTGAGTATCTGACATATACCTGCTAGTTATCAGCACTGCAGTTGCACAATGGTAAGCAGAGTGCAACAGAGGCAAGCAATGCAATGTCAGGGTTATTGCATGTACAGGCAGTTGTGTATGTGTTTCTGGCAAATGTGAAGGTCATGCCAGTCCAGATAGCAGGAATACATTTACAGGACTATAGTACAAAGCATACCTGCAGTCATACATTTGATCATAAATGTGATAATGCATAGATTGCTAAATTAATAAAGGTGATAATGTATGGAATATGCTGCATTTGAATCCAGGAACATGTGCACAGCAGTCCTACACTTACACCTGTTGCCACAAAAAAGTTGAGGAAATAGTTGTTTATTTTGCACATCATTGCTGTAAACTGCAATGTCACAGCAGTAAAACAAAGGTTGCACACTCTGTACTAAAGCCCAATACCATCTGTACAACAGAGTGGGGTTTCGTGATGGCCAAGAACATTAATTGAATGCATATGGTTTCTATTTTTAGCTGTCTGCTTCCTAGGTGGTCCATTTTTTCCTGTTACCACAATGCCATGCCTTGCACAAACCAGATAAGCACAGTGAAACCTGAAATGTATTAAATTCTCCAGTACACAGCATATTGCATAAAAAGTGGAATTAAAAACAAGAAAAAAAAAACAAAAAAAACAAAAAGGAGAGTTACATGAAATTAAATGAGGAAAAACGATGTATGAGATACACAGTAGAAAATAATACCTGACATGATATATTTCTGAATAGTTTGGGATTTGAACTCTCAAATCAGTGCAGCTTCAGAAAACAGCATGGATGCCTTATTCCTCTTTGCCACACAAATATCTTTTCAACAAAGAGCTAAAGTTATTTTTCACATAGCCAACAGCAACAGAATATGCACTGCTATCAAATTATCAGCTGTTATTTGTACATTTAATTATCTTTATTATACTTGGATGTAGTGCACTTAGTGATTGCATAAACTGATATGATTATGCTTGCAAATATCCATCTCTATTTTACATTTTTGTGTTTCTTGGTAATTCATCACTTATCTGACCAGTAGTGGTAGTGTGAGACATGCAGTGTGTAAGCCATTCCATATCATTGGCCTTAAAATGTGTGAGAGGATATTAACTGGGAGTAATATGATATCATAGGATCTTAAGATCATAGAAGATTACTAAGCTAATGGTCTCAAGGCCCTTACAGGCCTGGCCAAGTTCAACTCATGTTCCTAAGAGTGTCTGGTTCAAGCAGACACTAAAATCAGCACCTATTGCACTTGTACAAGAGGTGGAACCCCCGGGGTAAATTTCCTGTCATCCATGCAATCATATAAATTACGGTTAAATAGGGTCAATGAGGGGCTTTGTTTGACATGAAAAGGAAGCTTGTTCTAAAGGTGGGGCAACCTCTGTGAGACAAATCTGTCTCTCCAGCAAGTTCTGTTGATGCCACATGCCAGGTTAAGGTCCTTTAAGTGAGTGACCTGTGTACCATTTGATTTGTGAATGTGCAGCATATCCATTAACACTGGGTCAGAGATTGCTCTATATGCAAGGCACCAGTCACCTCTGAACAGTCTGTACAACACAGAGTAAGTGACAATGATTTCAGTCTGTCTGCATAAGACAGATCTTGAAGACCCTGGATTTTCTTTGGATGGAACCTTTGTGGTTTCTCCAATTGCTGCAGGTGTTTGGAAAAGAACATACCAAAGAGAGCATTGTACTCTATTACTGGCCTGATGAAGGAAGAGTACAGGAGGTTTTACCCTCTTTTTTCAGGAGGCAATGCCCTTATTTATGAGATGAGCAATATCAGATTCCCTTCTTATCAATGAAGGCCAAGATGGATGCCGCAAACAAGCATAGCCTGCTCTTTTGGGGGGAGCAGAGATGAGTTACTCTTATGGCATGAACAAGGGTACACTGCTCTTTTGGGGCAGAGACAAAACTCAGTTACTGTTATGGCACAGGCAAGCATAGCCTGTTCTTTTAGGGGGGAGCAAAGGTGAGTTATTGCAATGGCACAAACAAGGATATGATGCTCTTGTTACTCTCCTTGTTCTGCATCCTGCATGTTGTTTGATCTTGGGAAGGGTTGTGAAGTCAGAACTTTCTAACGTCTCTCTTTAATGATTCACTAGTACAAAGGTATGGTGCTAAACTGAGAGTATGCAGTGATCATCAATACTTCTGAGAGGTATAACTGTGTACATGTTTGATGTCTGAGGCCTACTCCTTACTAACGGGCACATATTAGTTAAATAAGTCTCTGCTGTCACATATTAAGGTACTTTCTGTACAATCCACCACTATTTACTTGATTACTGTACCAAGTTAAGAAATACAAGGATATGCCCATAATATTATTAAAGAGAATACTCTAGGTTCAGGACTTACCTTGCAAATGCAGCAGTCGATACAGTTTTAGTTCAGCTGACTCTGTCTGATGCAAACAGTACACAGCCAATACACGGGAAGGAAAGGTTGCGTGAGTTTCCTGGCATCAATTTCACTATATGTATGTGAGTAGGAGAAAGGCATTAGGCACCTAGGTGGTTAGTGAATGTGCTATGCATTCTCTCTTAGTCAAAGCAAGGCCATAGGGTCATAGGTTCATAGGTAGGTACTAGGCTATCAGCCCAAGGGCCTACGCAAGCCTAGCCAACAAGGTTCCCTGGCTTACACCACCCAAGAAAGTTATTTTCCTGTGCCACTGACGAGCAGAGACACAGAAGTAATCCCCAGGGTGTATTTTCTATTTCCCATCCACTCATCAAGATTTTTCTTGAAGAGTGCTAATGAAGAACTTTGATTGACATAGATGGGTAGGTTCATAGGTTCATAGGTTCATACTAGGCTATCTGCCCTAGGGCATTTATAAGCCTAGCCAGAGTGTGTGTGGCTTTCACCACCCCTTAGGATGAGAATACTATACCCATTAGTTTGCTGTGCCTCTGTCCAGCAGTGACACAGAGATGATTCCCGGGGTAAACCTACGATCTCCCATCCACTCGTCAAGATTTCTCTTGAACACAGTCAGTGAGGGGCTCTGCCTCACATGGACTGGGATTCTGTTCCATAGTGTAGGGAGTCTCTGGGTGATGAATCTGTCCCTCCAGCACATCCTATTTATATCCGTGTTGAGGTTTAAGTCTCTTGCTCTCGTGGCTCTGGTGGATTTGGATTTTTTGAGGTGGAGCATGTCCATTAATTCTGGGTTGGACATGGCCTTGTATGTCAGGCACAGATCACCTCTGAGCAGATGGTATGCGACTGAATAGAGCTGGAGTTTCTTCAGTTGGGCATCGTATGACATATGTTTGAGCCCCTTTATCCTTTTGGTGAGGAACTTTTGGGGTCTTTCCAACTGCTGCAGGTGTCGGGTAAGGTACATTCCAAATGGGGCGTTGTACTCAATCATTGGTCTGATAAGTGAAGAGTACAGGGGTACAATGACCTCTCCTGATATGGATGTGAATCCCTTCATGATCAGGTGGGCAATGTAGAAGGTCTTCCTAACCACTTTGGCAATGTGAGTGTCAAAAGAGAGGTTACTGTCAACTTGGGTCCCCAGGTCCCTGATAACTTCTTCCATGTTTAATGGATTACCACCTATGTGGTAATTAGGGGTTACCTTGTTTTTCCCAAAGGGTATGACTATACATTTTTTGGCATTTAGCTTAAGGCCATGGCTCTGGCACCAGTTATCCATTTCTATGCGACCTCTCTGGAGGATGTCTGTGTCTGATGGAGTGTCAATTATGGTGCCCAGTTTGCAGTCATCTGCAAATTTTGTCAGCCACAATCCCCCTATGTTTGCCTGCACTTCAGAAAAATAAATGCCGAACAAGAGGGGGCCCAGGACTGAGCCCTGTGGGACACCGCTCATGACCGGCTTGGAGTCTGACATGGCACCAGCAACTCTAACCCTGTGTGTTCTGTCCTTGAGCCAGTTTGCAACCCATCTTGTGACATATGGGTTTACATCTAAGCTGGTGAGCTTTTCTATGATGCCCGAGTGGGGTATTGTGTTGAACGCTTTGCTAGGTCAAGGTAGGCTGTGTGAACTGCCTTACCCTCATCAATGGCCTTAGTGACTGTTTCGAAAAAGTCGACCAAGTTCAAGAGGCAGGATCTGCCCTTGATAAAGCCAAATTGGGTAGGATCCAGTGTCTGTAGGTCCCCAATGTCTTTATTTATGAGTTCCATTATGATCCTCTCCATAGCTTTGCAGACAAGGCTCGTCAAGCTTATGGGGCGGTAATTTCCAGGGTCCGTAGAAGCACCGCCTTTGTGGAGTGGGACCACAGTTGCCGTACGCCATTCTTTGGGTGCGTATCCTGTAGTAAGGCTAAGATTAAACAGCAGCCTTATGTGTGGGTTTAGTTCCTCATTGAGTTCATGTAGCACACAGCCGGGGACACCGTCCGGTCCCACTGATGCTGTGTTTTTTGCTTTAGAGAGAGCAGCTTTCACCTGGGCATCTGAGATGTTTGGGAGGCTAGACTCTGGTGGGATAGATATTTCTCCTTTTGGGAGAAATTTGCACTGAACCTGTCTGCCAGTATGTTGGCAATGTCTGTGGGTTCAGTGATTTTTTTTATAATTTTGGACTAATTCTGAGCATATCTGGGAGTTTCCACCCAGGTTTCTAACATAGCTAAAGAAGGCCTTATGATTGTCTTTTGTGTCATTAGCGATTTTTCTCTCAAAGTTGGCCTTGGATGATTTTATGAGTGATCGTAGTTTTGCTAGTATTGATCAGAGATGCCTTCCCTTTTAGGGATTTTGCTCTGTCATGTAGTAGCTTTCTCCTCTTGTTGTAGTGTTTGTTTATGGCTGGGGTCCACCAGACCGGGCACCTGCCTTTGGTGGAAAGGGTCTTGATTTTATTAGGGATTGCTTGATCCATACATTCCTGGAGGTGCTCGTAGAAGGCATTTGTAAGGGTTTCAGCAGCGTGGGTTGTGGTTTCCACTGGCTCGGGGGCCTTGAAGGATACCACTCCAGTCTTAAGAAGTGTGAAGTTTGCTTTTGAGAAGTTCTTCACTGTGGTCTTTTTTGCTGGGGGTGGGGCGGGATGTGGATCTCCAATGAGATTAATTTATGGTCTGATCTCACCAATGAGGGATATACTTCGGTGTGGAGCATTTTGTCCCCATGTTTGTGATGATCAGGTCTAGTATATTTTCTCCTCTTGTGGGAATGGTGACTAGTTGTTCCATAGCATTTGAGTTTATGAACTCCAGGAACCTTTGGGCTAGGGTGTTGGGGCTTGAGTAATGTTCCCAGTCTATGTTTGGGTAGTTGAAGTCACCCAATATGATGGTGTTTGGAGAGACATTCATACTCTCCAGTGTCTTCAGGAAGGCTGTGTGGGTTTCCTGAGTTTGAGAAGGTGGTCTGTAGCATGCTACAAACTGTAGGGCAGTTTTACCTATGGTTAATTGCACCTGGATGGTCTCCGATGCTTCGTGCATTGCCACTAACCTGGAGGTGTGGGTATCCTTTATGAATATGGATACTCCCCCTCCTTTTGTGGTTCGGTCCGGATTTTGGGGCCGGAACGCATGATATGAGGTATAACCTGATAGTTCTGGGGTGCTCTCAGGAGCCTTGAACCAGGTTTCAGTCACAGCACAGACATCGATGTTCTCCATACTGAGGAGGGCTTCGAGGGCGTGCATCTTGAGGTTTAGACTTCTGGCATTGAGCAGTATTACCCTTAGTTTTTCTCCATTTTTGTTTTCTAGGGCAGTAGGTTTATCATTTGAGCCTTGCCTAAAAAAGGCACTATGGGGGTGGCAAGAGCCTTTGCCAATATCCGGAAGCCCAGGGGTGACAGGTGCAAGCCATCCCTTGCGAAGCAGTGTGGCTTGTCAAGCATGTCATCCCAGGCAGACAGACATTGGATCCCCTTAGAATAACACCAGTAATTAAGCCAATTATTAAAGCTGATCATTTTGTCTCTGTATTGTGGCATCATTCTTGGTGAGGGTAGGATACTGCTCAGGGTCAGGGTCATACCGGCCTGGGCTACACAATCTGAGAGCTCCTCTATGTCTATTTTCATGTAGTCCAGGGAGGTACATCTCAGGTCATTCACACCGGCACGGACAATGACTGAGTCATACTTGTACTTGCTGTGGAGTGACCTGAGTGCTTGTGTTATGCGGCGGATTCTAGCACCTGACAGGCAGCTTACTGTGATCTTTTCCTTGTTCAGTCTGGTGAGTGGGACGTCAGTGTGTCTGACTATGGAGTCACCTATAACAAGTGTGTCTGGCATTGTGTTTGGCCTTAAGGGCTGTGACTGTTTAGCACACTGACTTTGAGAACTATGTGTTGCATGTCTTATGTCTTGAGGTGGCAGTTGCTTGGGTGTCTGCTTTGGAGGCCTCTGTAGTTTTGGTAGATTTTTGATCAGTGCCTCCGAGTATGTCTTTGTGTGTTTATGTGTTTGTTTTGCAGTTGTGATAGTTCTATGTGAAACTGGGTTTGTGGTGTGCATGGTTTCCTTCTCCTCCTGTCTGGTCTTGCCAGTCCTGAGTTGAGAGAGCTCAGCCTCCAGTTTGGCTATATAGTTGCATCTCTCACATGTATTTGTGTTTTGTGGGAGAAGGCGTGGGTTGTCTGTGTACATGAGGCAATTGTAACATTGCCTCAAGATGCCCAGATTCACCAGCTGAACAGGAGAGGACGTTAGCAACTGACCCTTCGACATGCTAGAAAAAGTGAAAAAGTTTGCTGTGTAACTGAGTCAGAAGGGACCTATAGGGAAATGGGTACTCAAGGGGATTCTAGGCTAATGTAGAACTTTGTTTAGTATATAAGTACTTTACCTATATAAAAATGCTTTAGGAGCAAGTGCTGAGCTTTTGAGATAGAGAATAGACTGTTTAGATTGCAAGTAGAGAAGTTCTAAGGGAAAAATTGAAGAACAGACTTTACGGAGCCAGAAATAGTTTAACCTTGTTTAACCGGCGCTGCCCGGTGGTGCTCTATGGGCAACTCCGCGCTAAATCACGCAAAAGCACGCTAAACCGGGCTTTATAGCAGGGGGTTGAAAAGAGCTAGGAATTTACCCAAAATGGCCAATAGACTACAAGTTTCTGGCTGGAACCACTGCTCTAGGGACAAATACAAATAGGCTGCTCAGTGCTCCCCACTCCCACTGGTGAACAAAGAAGCTTCCCTTTATCCAAATAAGGATGTGGAATAGCACAGGAACCAAGCCAAAGCCCAGAGATCAGCAAACTCTGAAGACTGGACTATTCTAGTTCAGTAAGGCGGGAAAACAAGATTTTTTTTTTTTTTTTTTTTTTTTTTTTTTTTTTGCAGAAAACAGCCTGTTCCAGAGTATGGGAATTCTCTGGGATAGGAATCTATCCGTCCAGCATGTCCTGTTTATTGTGGTGACAAGGTTTAGGTCCCTAGAGCAAGTAGCTCGGTGGATTGGGATTTAGGTGTAGCATGTCCAACAGCTCTGGGTTTGACATAGCTTTATATGTAGATAGACAGAGATCACCTCTGAGTAGGTGATATGCTACGGAATAAAGTTGGAGTTTTTTGAAGCGGTCAGTGTAGGGCATTTGTTTGAGTCCAGTAATCCTCTTTGTGAGGTACTTCTGTGGCCTTTCCAGCTGCTGCAGATGTCTTGTGAGGTACATTCCAAAAGGGGCATTGTACTTTATAATGGGTCTAATGAGTGATGAGTAGAGGGTAATGATGACCTCTTTTTTCCTGGATGAGAACCCTTTTATGATGACGTGTGCCACGTAGAAGGACTTCCTGACTACTGTGGTGATGTGTACTATCAAAGGAGAGACTACTGTCCACCTGGGTCCCAAGGTCTCTTATCATGCATTCGGTGTTAAGCGGATTGCTGCCTATGTGGTAGTTTATGGGTACAGAGTTTTTACCAAAGGGGATACTATATTTTGGATATCTTCCAAAAAGGACCACGAATCTCTCAAAATATGGTCCAGATTGTCTACATATTTTTTAAGTATCGAGTCCACAAGTTTTGCACAAGGATAAGTAATTGACTGCCTTGCATCTACCAACATTCGAAAAGGTGGATCTTCCAAGTTTTTTTGGAGCTTGGGGATACCAAATATTTTTGGGGTCCTGGGGGCTAACATAGTTAAATAATCTTTTTTTCGGTACTAATTAGTCCATCAATGAACAAATCGTTGATGAACAATTTGATGTTATGATGTGCTTGGTTTAATTCGTTCCTAGGGAGGATGGCATAATGGTTAAGGTGTTTACCTTACAAACAAAAGGTGCAGGGTTTGATTCTCACATGGGGTAACTGGCTAGGCTTAAAGTGGTCGACCAGGACAGTTAGCCTAGTACTAACCTATGAACCTATGAACCTACTAACAGCCTCATAAGTATCCTTACCTAGCAGTGTCAGCATTATTCTAGAATAGTCCACATTGTGTACAACAGCAATCCCCCCTCCTTTATCAGGTTTCATGAGCCTTATAGGGAGTTGTCTGAGTGATGACAAAAGGTTGCTCTCTTCTTTTGTAATATTGTTAGGGTTACATTTTCTTGAATGTTTCCTAATTATTTCTCTAAACTCATTTTCGCACAACTGTTCATACAAACATAGCAAAACATTTTGTGGTGGATTAAAGCTACTAGCTACACGTAAGTCATTAGTTGGAACATTCGAGTTCCCAAACATGATATTTAAATTGAGCAGATTACAGATAAACAATTTAAAGTCAATTAACAATTCAACTATGTTACAGTTGTTAGTGGGCACGAATGTGAGACCTTTGGCAAAAAGTTCAACCAGCACCTTGTCAATACAACATTCAGTGTAGTTGTATATCTTAAAATCCCCGTCTTCATTGGTCACTATCTCAAAAAGGGTCAATCCCACTGTTTGTTGGTACTGCGGGTGTTGTATTGTCTCTTCTGTCTGGGTGGTACATTCGGTTTCCAATTGCCCCCCTCCCCCCTCTGTAGTTTTTTTTTATTTGTTGTTGTTGGTCATCCAATTGCCACTCAGTGTTCTCTATTGGGTCATGGTTTGGGTTTAGGTCACCCGTCTCCTCTGATACATAGTAATTTTCCATGGTTTCAAAGTCCAAGTCTGGATTTTGAACATTTCCAGTATGTCCCTTAGTGATGTTTCCTGTAAACTGACCCCGTGGATGGTCTTGGGTTTTACTTTGGTTGAAAGCAATTTTAGGTTTCCCGGTCCCATTGGATAGACCGGGGAGACCTTTGAAGACAATTTCTTCCGACAAAGAATTGGTGTAGCAATGGGGTCACCGGTGGGCACAAGTTTTGCGAACTTAGTCTTGGCCCACTGGGAGACCACTCATGTCTTGAACAGGACTTGTAACACCAATCTTTGTATGTACAGAAGATATTTGGATGATATCTTTATTTTATTTAAAGGACAAGAAAAAGAAGCAGAGGAACTAGTCGAGTATTTCAATTCTACCACAAGGTTTTTAAAGTTCACTATGAACTTTCAAAAAACCACTATATGTTTTCTTGACATTGAACTCAATAAGACCCAAGGAGGATATATCTCAAGAATCCATAGAAAAAGTACCTTCTCTAACACTTACCTCCATTTTTCTAGCCTACACCCCCTTCACTAAAAGAAATCTGTGGTGAAGGGGCAACTTGTGAGGGCAGCTAAAATGATCACTCTGGATGAGGATTTTGATACTGAATGTGAAAACTTACACTTGATGTTTTCACACAGGGGTTACCCTAACACATTTTTGGAAGGAATATTTAAAGAAGTCACTATGAAAAGGAGAGAAGGAATTTACAAGGCTATTTTGAAAACAAGATCTGTAACTGATTCTATAGACCAAGTTGATAACCAAGCACATGGTATGAGGGTGAATAATACTAATGACTTAGAGACGTCTTCTATTGTTATAACAGAAAACAATAGAAATTTTACTACAGCATTTATATTCACCTTCTGCCCTGAAGCACCCGAAATTTGTAAAATAGTGAGAAAATATTGGTCTTGTTTATCACTAGACAAAGAGGTGACACAAATCCTTAATTTCAGTCCTATTATCACATATAGGAGAGGTACAAATATGAAAAAACTATTAGAAAGGAAATTGAAAGTAAATAAGGGGAAGGGGGGCACCAACAAATGTGGATCATGTAAGTACTGTGTCCACATAGCGACAAGGGACAAATTCACCATCAGGAAAGAAACCTACAATATTAAAAACACTTTTAATTGCAATAGTAAGAGGGTAGTATATTTAGCCCTGTGTGAACAGTGTCCGTCATTCTATATAGGGAAAATGGACAGACGTCTCAGAGATAGAGTGTACAAGCACATTTATGCCATTAAGAAAAGTAAAGAGGAGAATGCCCTTGTGAGACACTATATCAAATACAAGTCATACATTTAAATTTATGGTCATTGATCAAGTCCAGATGGACGTCTTGAATATGGCAAATGAAAACTTGTTAAGGTTACAACTTGAAAAGAAGGAGCTAAGCTGGCAACTCCGTTTAATGGCTTGTAGGGACCCAGGGCTAAATGAAGTATGCTCTATTACTTGCATATTGAAACTTAGAAGTTTACTTAGGTAAACAGACTAAGAATTTTAACAATTAAAATTTTACACTACCCTTTAACATTTACTTTTGTATTTATTATCATTTTATTTTTATTTTTACTATTTTGATTATTTATATCTTTTTTTAAATAAAATTGTATAAACATTAGTTAGAAATGCCAACATTATAGTGTGAGGTCATGATTTAATGAGAACGCAGATAAGTAGGGTAGAATTAACAGAATTTATTATTTGTAATACAATATATATATGTTATAGGTATTTATTTGTACATATTCACTTATATATATTTTTAATGATTTTAAATTAATATTTATATTAGAGAAATTATCAGTTTGACTTGATAATAATTTTTGTTAGTGAGATAGAAAATTATACGGAAATGAAATAGTTGTTTGTGTTGTTGAACAAACTTCTGAAGCTTTATGTAGATTAGATGTGCTTTCAGGTTTTTATATGATATAGGAATCTGTTACTATTTTTGTTTTTACTGTTGGTTTGTATTTGACATGCAAAGTGTGATGGAGTACAGTCAAACATTTTAAATGTACTGTGTGTTTTCAGGTTTGTACATTTAAGAGATAGAGCTTGGCTTTTCAATTAAGTTAAACCAATTTGTTTAATCAAACCAGAAATTAATGACATCATAATTAATGTATTATTTAAACACAAGCTGTTGGGAGCGCTGGTGTTTGTCACTGTGCTGAACGAAAAACGCTTTTGTAGCATTTTACGTTATTTGGTTCTAAATAACGAGAGTATTGCTCGTTTTTTCTTAGCCTGGTTTGTGGATTATACTCGAAGAAGCACCACCTGCTTGTTTTTTAACCAAGGATTGCTTGTCTTCCTCAGCCTGGTTTGTGGATTATACTCGAAGAAGCACTACCTTCTCTGCGCTCTTGGTAACACGCTTCCTTTTCTGGTCCTTTTCATATATGTTATACTTAGTTTAATGGATCTTATATTCTAAGACTAATAAACAGAGAAGTACATTTATTTTGAAATTAGTTTAAATTAGTTTAAGATGCATAAAGTCAGTCTTGCAAGCTACACTGTCAGGTGATGCAGCCACTCACATAAATGCCACAATTGCACATTCTGTGCACTGTATAAAGAAGGCATTGCACCTCCTCCCAAACACCTAGTAGGAAGCAGAGAGCCGCCATTTGCATTTTACAGTGGTGACTACAATAACTAGGTTTTAACAGCTACAAGAAGTAACTATGTTTCCCTTATGGAGCACTTTCATCAATGGCACAGAAGCTTGAACATAACTCACAAAACATTCAAAAAAAAAAAAAAAGATCTTACATCTTGTGATACTGCTGTTTAGAGGAAATGTTGCATTTCTTCCCACAAACCTTGAACCAGTTAGAAAACTATTATTAGCATATTACTTTTGGTGATTGTAGTAACTAGGATGTAACAGGTCCTGACAATATCTTTTGCTCCTACTCAGAGCACTTTCAGCAAAGTCACAAAAATTTGAACTGATACATCAGGTGACTAGAACACCCAAAATAAAAATAAGACCACAGGATAACACTATTCTTATTAAATCAGTTTGCTGATGCTGTGAGAATATAAAATAAACTGGAATGTAAAACAAAGAACTGTTGTGGTGACTTGCTAGTATTAGAGAATGTTTGATACTTGACATAACACAGCCTTTATTATATGATCTAGATTTGTTATAGGGCTTATTGTGTAATGCCATTTGCTGATACCAGGTTATAGGTGTCCCTGGTGTATTGTAATGCAAGAGTCATGTAATGTTGCCTAAGTAGTACATGCAATGCCTTTCCAACCAGCATAGTGTCAGTCATTCATTACACTTATAGTCTCTACTCTCCATGAAATGTGGCCACAATAGAGTTCAACCTCTTGTGAAGTTATTAATATGCTTCCTGTCCAGGCATATCACCTTTTAAATACATCATATTGTACATTAATTATCAATGTGATCTATGCCCATGCTACCACTTTTCTCCTCACATTGTAACACATTTTGTTCATTGACAAGTAGAACATGTAGCACTCATTCTTCCCCCATCATTGTACATTGCACTAATGCAATCATACCGTGAGTGTCTTTGAGTCACATCTGAACTGATATAAGAACAAATACACATTATACACCCCCTGCTAAAAGAGTTCAGAAAGAATCTCAGCACTCATGGTAAGGGATGCTGTAAAATAGCCCTGTTTCCATTATATGTACTTTTGTGATTCAGAGACACATTAGCTGTAATGAGGTAGTTTGCATGTCTCTGAATAGCTGTTAGCAACTGAAAATACAGATCAGTACTTTCCTGTAGGAGTTAACACTGGAAACCTATGCATCATGTTAGCACAGATATCCTCCTGTTCACTATCCAACAAACAATACACACATTCAAACACACACACACACACACACACACACACACACACACACACACACACACACACACACACACACACACACACACACACACACACACACTCACTCAATCGCATACCACATGCATACACCCACACACCTACATGCACAACCACAGACCCCTCACCTGTCCTTAAGTTGACAGAATGTCCCCAGTATCTCTATGTATGTTTTCGCTGCCCATGTAAATCACAGATGAGTTTAGTTTTGCCATGCATTTGAGTTTCTGACTTCATATCCTTCAATAAATAGATGCTAATGCAAGCACTGTTATTCTAGTGGCTTTTTATGTTTATAAGAGGAATAATTAAAATCCCTCCTTGATTGTGTGTCTTTGTCCCCTTATTAATTGTGGCTTTGTCTAGATTTCTTGCACTATGAGGTTGAGAGACATGCTGTGTTCCCTATCTCTATTCCACAGTAACTCAGAAACTGTTGCAGGTCCAAGATCATCATTTTATTATAAAGATATCCTTGCTACACTGACATCTCAGTTAGTGCAGCTGCATACTGCTGCTATTTTCTTTGTAAAGGGTGCAACTTTTGAAGCCTTCTCCCATTTCTTTTTAATGCAGTTTTTTTTCTACTTTAAGGTGTTTTCCCCTGGTGTATAGTTGTGACGTAGAGGACTAATATCCAAAGTGGGAGGTGAGAGGGTGCAGGGGAGTTTTAAAGCCTTTAAGTTGCACTCTTTAGAGTATCCCTGGTGTTTAGTGTCCCCCAAACCACATTATCTTCCTTTGTTTTATACATGTCCTTAAGGTATACTGTTAAAAAATTATTCCAGGAGGATAGAATTTCCTCTCTGACCCAAAATTTTGTTAAGCACTTTTCACCCACTATCTGTTATCCATGATGCATAATATTTACCTCTAACCCATATCTTGAGTAAGTGCCATTACGGCAATCTGTTATCCTTGATTCCTTGTGACCCCCCTCACCCCACCAAAGTCTTGTAACAGTACCACAAAGGCATGATAGTTTACACTTATTCCTGATGTCTAGTTTTCCTTGTGGTCCTAAGTAATGTTAAGACATGATAGAATACACCTCTACATGGTATCTAGTGTTTTCCTCATCCCTAAGTGCTGTTAAGGAATGATATTGCATTATTCTGTCTGGTGGCTAGTGTATATCCCAATACTAACTGCTGTTAACGCTTGAGAGTGTTTATTTTTCTCCCTGGTGGCTAATGTTTTTCTCCAAATCTAAGTGCTATTAAAGCATGAGAGCGTTTACTTCTCTCCCTGGCAGCTAATGTTTTTCTCCAAATCTAAGTGCTGTTAAGGCATTATATTACATGATTCTCCCTGATGGTTCATCTTGCCTCTGTCCCAGTGTTGCAGGATTTGCTCATTAGTGTAGGGGAAGTGTACAGGTATGAAAGCCCCCTAACACAAACACACATACACACACACACACACACACACACACACACACACACACACACACACACACACACACACACACACACACACACACACATCTAGCTATTCTACCCCCTTACTAATCTCCGTACTGAACTTCCCAGCCAAATATAGACACATACTCAAAGATACACTTACAAATGCAGCCAAACACATTTGCAAATTCACACACCCCAACAGTACCTGTCCTCTAGACTCTGAAACTTAATGGATGATTACAGACTTTTGGTTATGAGCAGCCAGGAATGTTTGTGTTAACTTCCACAGCTAAGTGAGTCCCTGAATCATTTGACTGTGTAAATGGATTAGAGTAGGCAGTTCTGAGTGAGAGCACATAACATATGTCTCTTCCCCAGACTGCCTCATTAGCATTTAATACAACTGCAGAAAGAGACCATGTTGCAGCAGTATAGTACACATCATGTGCACCTCCTAACCTTCTTAAATTTGACCCATAGGCATAGCAAAATATGGTAATGCTTGTTTATAAGGTAAGGAACATAATTGAATATTGCATAATAGTACATAATATTACCATAGTAATTATTGGAGACATAGCAACATGTAGCATAATATATACTTAATAAAAATGGCAGTAAAGCTTTTTACTTTCTGTAAACCTTCAGAAGAACATATCAGTTACATTGCAGTAGAGAATATTACCTTCTGGAAACAAAATACAGTACTTGTTTGAGTTATGAGATTTGTAAAACAGGATTTATTAAGTTGAGGATAAAGCAAATTAAGTTACTAGCAGTAAAGTACAGTGATACAAAAAGGTAATTAACAAAGGTTACAGTAATTAGATCTACAAAGCAAGGTCTAAGGTGACAACACAGGGAAATGGAAATGTATATGGAGTAGAAACTGTTACAGTTTAGTATAATTCATTACTGTTTGTGATTAGGTGGCACAGTGGTGCAGCTGTTAGTTTTGTCACCTCACAGCAAGAGGTTTTCCAGTTTGATTCTTGGCTGGACTGCCTTCTGTGTGGAGTCTGCATGTCCTCCCTGCATTTGCTTAGGTTTCCTCCAGGTATTCCAGTTTCCTCCCACATTCCAAAGACATACGTCTGAAGTGTTTCTCCCCAGGCCTCTGCTGAAAAAGACTCTGCCCCATTCACACTTTTCTGGCAAACAAATGTTAAATAAATAACAATATCAGCCCAAATAATTCACTCCTTTCCTGATGCAGAATTTAGTGCTAATCTAGTCCTCTTGTGACATTGGGTGGTTATAATTTATACTGTGATTAACTGACTAGCAATGCATCTTATGAATTTGAAACGACGGAGTGCCTGTTACAGGGTTATGTATTGCTGGCGACACCAATACATCAACTTTTCTATTCATGAACAATAATGAAATGTTAAATCTTTGAGAATGAACTTTGTATAGAATTGCCATTAGTTCTTTAGACATAGAAGGTATGTTACTTGACTTTTGGAGGTCTACATTTGCACATCTAATGAATCAATGAATGTATTTAGCTAATCTTGTAGTCTGTCCTCTGTACTTCCACAAGATGTACCAATGGCAGTTAAAGCATTCAAAAAACAATGATGATAATAATGACTTTCTGTTTAAGTTTGTGTCTCCTTAATAATAGTAAGCTGATCTTCAAAAATCTTTCCTTTTAATATTGAACCCAATGTTAATAGTCAGCTAAAGATGCTGCTCTGTGTATAAAAATGAACAATGCATTCTACTAAAATATTGAAATATGTATAGTTCCAGTCTTTGATATCCTATAGCATTTAATTAATGTAATCTAAGTAATGTAGTGAAATAATTAAAACATGTTGTATGTGATGACCTGTTATCACATGTAATACTATTGTTTTGTATTCATTTTAAAGTATATTGTTACAGTTCTCATACATCTATGCTTTGCAGTTAATAATATTTCTGGGTATACTTCTGATTTTAAAGCTGCAAGTGGATGGAAAACAAACCAGAGATTATGATGTCTTTGCTGATGTTTTAGTTTCACTGCTGACTCAATTTTCCTCTATGACCACACTGAAAAAATGATGTCAACTTAGGCATTAGTAATGACTTGCATATACCAGCAAACCATCCTGGTAATCAACATCATATTTATTTAGAAGAGCAGCTACTTTATTGCATTATGGTTTCAGTGATAAATCATCTAATGTGTTAATTTCCAATGTAGGGTGTACCGCAGTATATTGAATGTTACATTCATCTGTGCTAGTATAGTGTTGCAGATTACTTTAATCTTATTTTTTTAGAAATAGGCTTGTAAGGCTGTATTCTTGCGGGCTATGTGTGGTTTGTGTGTTGCTTTATATTTTTGTTGCATTTTTCTTTGTAATAATCTTTAATATTATTTTTTACAGGTTTAGCTAGTGCTGTCTTGACTTGCAGCACATTGCTCCATAGTTAAGACAGAAATCATAACTGCGCTACCTGTTCATCCCAATTACAGAAACTGCTTGAAACTATATGCTGTAAGTGTGAGCACCCTGCAAGATAACAAACACTTGCATACTGCCTCTGGGCTCCATTAAATGTTTCTAACTTGTGTAAACTAACTATATTTAATACCAATTTTGCAAAACTGCAGATGGTGCTTTGCTGGCAGTCTCCATTTACTAACTCACCTTTGACTTCTCAAAGTATTTGTTGCCTATTCCCCTCAAGGCATTACTCCCTTTAGTAGTTTTTTTCTAATTCCTTAGGCTTTCTGTACGCCAGATTCAGCATCAGCATCCATCTTCTGCACTCTGGACCTGCAGTCTTTGCCCTGTTGCTGAGATGATTTGCCTTCACATTTTTGCCTTCACATTTATTTAAGGGTACATCCTCAAGATGTGTTTCTAGTCAGCCCTCCTATAACTGCCTACTATTATTACAGTCTTCACTTATTTAGTGTTATCCCTGCATATCTCCCATTGCACCTGATTTATTTTTCTTTCATTTCTTTACTTCTCAATTCCTTTCTACAGTCAGTTTTATACAAGGCTTTCCATTCTGGTTAGGTGAAACCTGATCGGATAGCCTGACCTACCCCTGACCCACTTACCCTTCTCTTCTCTATATTTATATCATACAGCCTCCTACCATAATTATATCAATAACCTCACACTTCCTGTTTACTAAGCAAAACAATTATTCTTCCCCCCTGGCCTCATTACAGCGCATTGACACTCCCTTTACTGTACCTCACTGATTAGTCTGCTATTCTCCACCCTTTGTTACAACCTCCAACCAATCATTCCTTTACCAACCACCATCTTCCCTCATTTCCACCTATCATACACGTTTACAGCTACCAGTAGCATCACATTTCCTTTCTTATAACCATTACCATTTTCCTTCTGTCCTGCTTCAAAAGAGCTCACTGGCTGTCTACAAACCACTTTCCTGTTCTACTCCCTCAGCCACAATCCTAATACCTCAAATCTTCCTACTCCAAACTACCATTCTCCCCTTAATTCCCACCTAGTGTAAGTCATTCAAACATACAGCCATTCACTCCATTCTCTGTCTCACTATGGTATAATATCTCTCGATCGTGTCCAGATAAATAATTTATCTCTACACAATAATCCTATTCCAAAATGCACGCCCTAGTTCATAGGTTCATAGGTAGGTACTAGGCTATCTGCCCAAAGGCATTTATAAGCCTAGCTGGAATGTGTTGGCTTTCACCGCCCCCTTAGAGTTCTTCCCTGTGCCTTTGTCCAGCAGAGCCATTGAAGTGATCCCCGGGGTAAACTTTCTGTTTCCCATCCACTCGTCAAGGTTTCTCTTGAAGAGGGTTAGTGAGGAGCTCTGCATAGTGTAGATTGGAATCTTGTTTCAGAGGATGGGAAGTCTCTGGGACAGGAATCTATCTCTCCAGCATGTCCTATTTATTGTTGTGGTGAGGTTTAGATCCCTGGCGTGTGTGGCTCGAGGGGATATGGTTTTCTTTAGGTGGAGCATGTCCATCAATTCTGGGTTGGACATGGCCTTGTATATCAGGCAGAGATCACTTCTGAGTAGGCGGTATGCAACCGAGTACAGCTGGAGTTTCTTCAGTCGAGCTGCATAGGTCATCTGCTTGAGGCCAGTGATCCTCTTGGTGAGGTACTTCTATGGTCTTTCCAGTTGTTGTAGGTGTCTTGTAAGGTACATCCCAAATGGGGCATTGTACTCTATGATGAGTCTGATGAGTGATGCGTACAGGGGCCCAATGACCTCTTTTGATCTGGATGCAAACCCTTTTATGATTAGATGGGTCACATAGAAGGATTTTCTAACCACTTTGGCTATATGATTATCAAAGGAGAGGTTACTATCTACTTGGGTCCCCAGATCCCTTATTACATCTTCTGTATTTAGGGGGCTACCACCTATGTGGTAGTTTGTGGGTACTTTTTTTTTCGAAAGGGGATGGCTATGCACATTTTGGCATTTAGCTTGAGGCCATGGTTTTGACACCAGGTATCTGTCACAGTGAAACCCTTTTATAGGATGTCTGTGTCAGCCAGAGAGTCAATTAATGCCCCTAGTTTGCAGTCGTCTGCAAACTTGGTCAGCCATAGTCCTCCTGTGCTTGTCTGTACCTCTGAGAAGTATATGCTGAACAGAAGGGGTCCTAGGACTGAGCCCTGGGGAATGCCACTTGTAACTGGTTTAGAGTCAGACTTAGCTCCCCCAACTCTTACCATGTGCTCATCTTAAGTTCTTCCACATTTCTTCAGAACATATAACTCAATTATTTCTATTCCACCAGGCTAGTTGCCCAACACAATGTGTCTGAAATTCTCCAGGTGCAACTAACACTAGGTAAGACTGCAATCCAAATTGTAGCTTGCTACAGATCCCCCACCATACCCCAAGATTTTCACTACACCTTTCTAAACATACTGGAAAATATTAAGATAGAACCAAGCACCCTAATACTGGGTGATTTTAACTACCCTGCCATTAACTGGGAAAACTACTCATGTACCAACACCTTTGCCCAACGGTTCTTGGAATTCATAAATTCCAACGCCCTGAATCAACTAATCCATAGTCCCACCAGGGGCTCCAATATTCAAGACCTGGTCATTACCAACATGGGAAATCGATGCTCCACATCTATAGTCACCCCCTCGTTAGTCAGGTCTGACCATAAGCTAATCACCCTTAACATCCACATCCCACCCCCACCCCCGGTAAGGAAACCTCCATAAAAAAACTTCTCCAAAGCCAACTTCATGCTACTCAAGTCAGAAGTGACAAACTTCATGACACCCATGCAGATGGGAACTGAAAGTTCAACTGCTGAATCCTACACTAAGGCACTGTATGAGCACATCCACTCATGCATGAATCGTGCCATCCCACATAGAACCAAGATGCTCTCATCCAAACAAAGCAAGCCAATCTGGTGGTCCCCTGCCATAAACAAACTTTACAACAAAAGGAAGAAACTGTTGCAGAAAAGAGGAAAATCCCAGGATGCAAAAAACTCCCTTACCAGCCTCAGTAAGAAACTGAGATCCCTCATAAAATCCTCCAAAACTAGTTAGAAAATAAAATTGCCAAAGATTCCAAAGACAACCACAAGGCATTCTATAACTATGTCAAGAATCTAAATGGCAATGCTCAGATCTGTTCTGAGCTAAAACAGAATGGCATTAAATATACTGATCCCAAGGATATTGTCAATATCCTGGCAGATCGAATCAGTGCCAACTTCACCCCCCTCTCACCCCCTAAATGGCCCATCTCAATACCGGAAGATTGCCAAATTCCGGTAATAATGGCCACACAGGTAAAAAACGCACTCTCCAAAGCTAAGAATACAGCATCCATGGGACGAGATGACATCCCGGGCTGTGTACTACATGAACTACAATATGAACTGGCACCTCAACTAAGTGTCATGTTTAATCATAGTCTCACCTCAGGTTTTGTGCCCACTGAGTGGCGCAGAGCTACAGTTATCCCACTCCACAAGGGGGGATCCACCTTGGATCCAGGAAACTACCGTCCCATCAGTCTGACGAGTCTGATCTGCAAGGCCATGGAATGTATTATCATGGAACTTATAAACAAAGACATTGGCAACCTTAAAACACTGGACCCCACCCAGTTTGGGTTCGTGAAGGGCCGATCTTGTCTCCTGAACCTGATTGACTTCTTCGAATCAGTCTCTAGAGCCATGGACAAGGGTAAGGTGGTCCACACAGCCTATCTAGACCTTGCCAAGGCCTTTGACACCACCCCCCACTCTGGAATTATAGATAACCTTACTAAGCTGGGCATTAATCCCTACGTCACCCAATGAGTCACCCAAAGTAGCTGACTCCAAATCCAGCTCCAGACAAGTGACAAGTGGAGTACCTCAGGGTTCAGTCCTGGGACCACTCTTGTTTGGCATCTACTTCTCTAAAGTACAGGCCAACACTAAGGGACTCTGGCTAACAAAGTTTGCAGATGACTGTAAACTGGGAGCCATTATTGAATCCCCAAATTATGTGGATACTCTACAAAAGGGCTTTTCAGATACAGATGCTTGGTGCCAGAGCCATGGGCTCAAGCTCAATGCCAAGAAATGTATAGTTATCCCCTTTGGGAAAAAACATGTATCCATGAATTACCATATGGGTGGCAGTACACTAAACACCGAAAGTGTGATAAGAGACTTAGGGACACAGGTGGACAGTGGTCTCAACATCGATAACCACATCGGCACAACAGTCAGGAAATCCTTCTATGTGGCACACCTCATCACTAAGAGCTTTTCATCTAGAAAAAAGGAGGTCATTGTCCTACTGTACTCATCCCTCATTAGACCCATTATAGAATACAATGCCCCATTTGGTATGTACCTCTCAAGACATCTGCAACAACTGGAAAGGCCGCAGAAATACCTCACTAAAAGAATCACAGGCCTAAAGCAGATGCCCTACGCTGACCACCTTAAAAAACTCCAGCTATGCTCTGTCACATATCGTCTGCTCAGAGGCGATCTCTGCTTAACATACAAGGCCATGTCAAACCCAGAGCTAATGGACATGCTACACTTAAAGAAATCCCAATCCCTCAGAGTCACACGCTCCAGGGATCTAAACCTTGTTATCACAATAAACAAAACATGCTGGAGGGATAGGTTCCTGACCCTGAGACTCCCCAGACTCTGGAATAGATTGCCCATACATGTCAAGCAGAGTGCCTCTTTGGCCTTCTTCAAAAGGAACCTTGACGATTGGATGGGAGAAAGGAAATTCACCCCGGGGATCATGTCAGTCACCCTGCTAGACAGGGGTCCAGGGAAGTAAATAGTGTGGGAAGAAATAGCCAGGGAATTGTTATGGCTAGGCTTTTATAGGCCCTAGGGCTGATAGCATAGTACCAACCTATGAACCTATGAACCTATAAAAAGCAACACATCCTTTTATATCTTACTATTATATATGCATCAGTGCTGTTTCCTCCTTTAACAGTACCCACTATCAGTCTCCACTACCCCTAAACAATGCTTCCTCCTCTCTGTTATACTCCTGGTTCTGTCTCACCTTACCACATACCAGTTCCCTTATTTGGGACCCATATCCCTAGCTTCATGTTACCTGACTGTTACTTGCATGGCCTTCTCTTTCAGTCAAGCCAGGTTACTCGTCAGTGTCTCCTCTGATCTCTTTTCACACTTAAACATCCTACTAAACAAAATCTAATACTTTCTTAATAATCACAGGTTACTAAAACTTGGTATGAAACTCAGACTCACACAAACCCAGACATCCACTCCCCCTCCCTATCGACCACCCAATTCATAGTCCTCTCTAGCAACATACAAACAAACCCTAGCCTCCAAAATATCTCTGTACTTCCTTCCAACAGTCAAGCAGCAATAACCCAAACTATCATACTGCTCCTGGGCTATTCTTCCAACATCTGAACTGCCAAAGCCTAGGTAACAAAGTTCATAATTTACAAGCATGGGTTGTTCTTCACATTCCTGACATTTTAGATCTAACCAAAACCTTGTTAAACCTAATATTAAAAGGAAGAAATTCTCCCCCTGACTATAACATCACAAGACTAGACAGACCACTCAAAATGGTGGGGCCTATCTATACTATAAGAAGGAGAAATTCTATTATCAACGTGCCAGTTCTGCACTCATTCCTTCAACAATTCTGAACTAATCATTTTACAACTAAAAATTCATAATCACTTTTTGTAGCATCGGAGGTAATGATAATGTAACTACTGAGCACGTGTTGTTCTGGCTTTCCACCAACGTCAACCAAGAAACAATCATTTAGGTGACTTAAATGCAGGTTGGCTTCCAGTCTGTGCCATTAACCAGTGCAGCTTCACACAACTTATCACCACTCCTATCAGAGATGACAATCAAATGATCTTCCCCCCTTTAATGGGTCCTTAGATCTAATTCCAGTTTAGAAGCATACTTCATTTCTACATTTACATTTTTATTTTAATCTTTATTTATTTATTTATTTTTTTTTGTATTTTTACAAGGTAAGTGTTTCCCAGCCCCTTTTACTCTCACAGCCAATGCTGACTACAGACCACATAGAGTAGCAAGTGCTGGAGAAGCGTCCTTTCCATGCACAATACATTGCAAGTAGTCAGGCAATGAGAAGAAATGAGACAGTGCATCAACATGCTCCCTGAACGAGAGCTCAGCTTAACTGATATATCATCGAGAAGCTTTAGAAGGCAAGGCCCTGACCAAAATCCATGACTGCAGCAGTAAAGAAATGCAAGTTTCAGCTAGGAATAGAACACAATACCTTGAGATCACTGTTTCAGCTGCCCTACCACTATGATATGATGCAGCTCAAAAATGGCCAATATATTTTGAAGTCACATCTTGAGAGGCATGTAAAATGCTTATCCAATATTTTTAGAATGTAAAGAGTAAACAACATGATTAATATGGAGAACAAAATACGGATTTTAAAAATAAGATGCTTGATAATTTAAAGTCTTGGCAAGGTATGACTAATAGTGAGTCTGTAAAGAATTGCTTATATATTACATATACTGCCATGATTACTTTCCAAAATCGGGGAAAAAGGATTGTTAAGCATCTTCTGACATAAAATCAAAGTTAAAATCTCTGTGTTAACCTCGTCATGGCTGACAGGCACATGCTGAAACATGACAGCTGGTGGCACAAGAATCTAATATTCTAGTGTCATTATGAAGAGTGCCTTCCCAAGCTGCAGTTCTAGTTACAACTATGCAGAATTATATGATACATTACAATGGACACCGAATTAAATAGGTTGGTTGCAGGCTAACTACGCCATCAAAATTAGTACTTCAGTACAGCTAGCATGGTGCTGACATCACTCTTACTATGCTGACAGCTAGAAAATGACACATTTTTTTTCTTTGAAAACATTACTGATACCTGTCATTCTGATGATAACCATACAAAAAGCAATATTTCAGAGTTAGCTGAAAGAATGCAAATTGTAGTATATAGAGGTTAATTCAGAGTACCCATTGTTTGCTTGCAGACACTTTCAGTTTGTTGTCTATTTGACTATCTAAAATATGAATCTGGTTTTATGGATTTGAGTGTGTGTGTGTGTGTGTGTGTGTGTGTGTGTGTGTGTGTGTGTGTGTGTGTGTGTGTGTGTGTGTGTGTGTGTGTGTGTGCATGTTTCATAAAATATAAAACCAATGTTCGTGTTAGAAGAACATATTTTAGTCATATTATTTATGATATTCTTATTCATAGGATCATAGGATCATAGGAGGTTACTAGGCTATTGGCCTTGAGGTCCTTATAAGCCTAGCCAAGAATTTAGCCCAAGTTTAGACAAATCAGCATCCGATACCCCTGTCCATTAAATATAAATATTTCACAAATGATCTGAAAAGCACGTGAATACTACTGCTAAGTCATCAATATACTTCTACTGCCTAAAATAATTTTATTTTTGGAACAGTAGGCTAGTTATTTCATGCTCTGAAATAAGATGTAATCATTGCTTTTTTGCCTGTAATGATTCCCGTTTGGAACAGTCAACTGTAAAATGCATTCAATTATGTAAAACTGATAAAGTCACAGCATTTAAGTGACTATAACTTTTTTGCATAGCAGCCTTAGGCAGTTAATGCTAATTAAACCACAACTTTAATTATTGTAAGAAAGACAAAGCATAAAGCAATTACATGTCAGCAAAAATTTTAGTATTTCATGTATATATCTCTTTGGCCCTCTATTAAAATTCCTGCATTAAAAATGTTGAATCCTAAAATACTGATAAAATGGAAATACAGAAGAAGAGCAAATTCTGAATATTGCTCTTCTTCTTTAAACCTACATTTTGCAGAGAGCACGTCCCTTGCACCCATAGCCGGCTTTAGGCACCAGCGAACCCTGCGGTCACTGGGGGCCCCCAACCACAGCAAGTCATCTTATCTTGATATTTTGTGACATGTCTGTTAAACCAACAAAAGCTAGTACAGCAATCTTGTATGCTTAATAAATGGGGGGGGGGGTAATAATAACTCTTATTTTTATCTTCTTCAAAAGTCAAAGATATTTGGTTATAGTAAGTGTTTTGTCAAGTAACAGGCTTCACAATTCCATTAAATGTTTTACCACTGGCTTAATGCCCCCGGCTTAGTTAAACCCTGCTGGTGGACTTCCTCTCCACTAAAACTAACAACATAGCTTAGCTGTAGGTACCTTACAATACCTGTGGCTGCAGGGGTGGGGGGCTTAATCATCCCTGACTGTGTGGGGCCCCACAAAAGGTGCTGTTGGTTGGAGAAAAATGAGGAAAAATTTTAATTAATTTTTGCTTGTACTGTTTAATCTGAACCGGGCTGTGATATGACACTGTTAGGATAAAGCTGATAATAAACATGAATAAGGTTAGAATAAGAGAGAGAGAGAGAGAGATCAGCAGCCCAAGTGACTGATTTCAGTGCACACCATAGAGCTTCAGAAGAGCTAATGCTTCTGATCTTCAGGGATGGTTTCTCTTTCAGGGAGTTTAATAAATGCTGCCAGAACACCAGATACTGCAACCCTCAATGTCTTTGCTGAATAATTCTGCTCAGTGCCAAAAATAATAGCAGAATAAAGGCTCAAAATGAGGATCACATTTTAAATATTGCTCTAATTCACTTAAATGTTACCTGCAAATAAAACTTTTTATTTTTATTTATTTTTTTATGAAGGACAGAGCAAAATTATGAGGCAAAATCAAGGAATATTTGTGAAATCAGGGACAGTGACCGGTATTCATTTACTCCTCAATGATATAAAGTGATTTACTTCTTCCTGCTGTTTGATAACTGCTAAACAGCAGTCACTGATCTGGTGTGGCAGTACCAGTGTTGCACAATGTATTGTTATTTGCTGAAATAAGCACAAAACTAGTATTGCTGTGACATGTATGAGTGTGCGTGTATAAAAAAAAAAATTACTGATTTGTATCAGTGCACACATCCAATAATCCCGGAACACACACATTTTTCTGCTGGGTATCAGTAAAAAAATGCAGCTAACAAGTAATCATATTTTAAAAGTAAGGCGTAAAATATATCACAGAACATTCAGACAGTTATATCTTCAAGGAATCTGGTGGCCACCCAGTCGCCAGACTGTATAAATGGATATAGAGGGTGTCCCTTATTCATCCTTGACTGTGTGGGGGGCCCCACAAAAGCTGTTTCTGGTTGGGCAAAAGGAAGAGATAAAAATGATTTAATTTTCTGATTATGCTCTTTAACCTGAACAGGGCTGTGATATGACCTTGTCAGGATAAAACTGATAATGGCCTCTGCTATCAACTGCACCCTCTTTCCTCACAATCACAGGTATGCATACAGGTGGCTGCCTTTGGGTGTTAGGGTTGAGGAGTGAGGAGTCATGCTATGTATATGTATTGCAGCAATCACTTGAAATACATGGCTGCAGTCATGTGAAACTTTGCTTTCATCCCGATCTACCACCAGAAGGATGCATAGGCATTTTTGGGTGATTAGTGAGGCAGGTAGTATTCCAAGACAGGATATGCGTATCCTCACAACAAACTGGCTTGTTAGTTTATTGTGAGTTAAGATTTTGTCAGCTTTGAACATTAAGCCTTGGGCAAAATGTATGTCTTCATTGAAAGAAAAAAGTAAGACTGCTATTCTTTTTCTTACTCATGAATAATGTTTAGGTTACTGTTGGATTAAAAGTTTGGGAAATGCTTTAATATACATTCTAGAGCATCTATAACCCCTATGGTTTCTGGGAGAGTGGCTTAATTGAGTTATTTCCTAAATGGTTATCACTCTGCTGTCTTGGTCAGGAAAGGTATATTGAAAGGATGCAAAGAAAATTAAAGCTGAACAGCAACACTACATTTCTTTCTTTAATCATCATTTTTGTTCAAGCATTCATTGGATGAAAAAGTTGCGCAAAAAGAAAAAAAAAAGACCTAAAAGCACTTCAGAGCATATATAAAGTCAGGGCTTCTTGAAAAAGCTGAAGAGGAAAGTAAAATATGAGAAATGGAAGAAAAAAAGTAACTTGCATGGTGTGGGGACCCCAAGATGGGAAGAAACAAAGGGGAACACTGGAGGATGTGTGCGTATTTTGGGGGTCTGAAACAGTAGGCAGTGCCCTAGGGCACCATTTTATCTAAGTCCAGTAGTGTACAGAGTTGTAATGTGTCCTTGTTATATCTATATGACAATAACTGTGAATGTCCCTTTGTGAGAAGGGCCAACATACTGTAGTATATAAGCTTGTTGTAATGTTAGAGCATTGTAGCTACAGGCCAGTCTGTGTGTACTACTCCTAAAAGTTTGCAGCATGAGCTAAAAGGCTGGCTAGGAAGTCTGGCAGTGATAGGGTGATACTTAGGAAGTGCTCATGGGGGCCTCCAACTTGACATTTGCTGGGGGCCCCCAAAATGCTAACACCGGCCCTACTTGCACCCCAGATGTGGGGAGAAAGCCCTCATACTTATATATACCAACACTGAAATAACCATAGCTTAGAGAAATTGGACGATTCTGAAAATGTCAGTCTCAGACATAATACAGGTAAGTCTGAATTTTTGGTCATTCAGTCTTCAAATTTCAGGACTTGGCATCATAAGTCCAAAATTTGAGTTACCTCTACATTTAAGTTATTTGGTAAGTAGACATTTAGTTGGGTTAGCTAGTTTTTTTTAAAACAGGAGACTTGATAGAGGTAAGTATCTAAGCATAAATAAAACGGACTGAACTGATCAATGAAAAAAACTGAACAAAAAGTAGTAAGGTGTATGTCAAACCACAATAGAGGCAAAATGAAAACTAGCGCTTTCATCCACTTTATTTCGCAACGTGAACTTCTTCAGAAAAAACAAGAGCCCTCCCCAGCTCTTGCCTTTTATACAATACAGCACAGGAAATTATGTGAAATACATTGTTCAATTAATCAATTGATTAACTACACTCCATTTTAAAATTCAAAAAATCACAGAAAAATAATATTAACTTGTAAACAGGTGATGAATAATAGAATCTATAATGTGCATTTAACATTGTTGTTCTTATTATTAAAATTCTGAACTTATTCACTTGATAAAATACTCTAACTATATGAATTATTTCTTATAAAACCAGACTGGTGCAAAAATAAATAAAATTATTCAATCTACTGTAAAATTCAATCTGTTGTGGATATCTCATTCTTCTCCATTATTTTACAATCTGCTTGGACATTTCATTCATATTATTATGTCTATGAATAGACCAATAAGAGAAAAGATCAATGGATAGACACGTAAAGTCTGTGTACATCGGTCCAAGAAGCTCTAGTGCTTGTGTGTCAATGAATGTGCTCGCATAAACATACTACCTCACACGTACACACTGACCCACACTGAAGTCACTCTCCCATGCCCACCCTCACGATCGTGTAGATGTAGAGGTGCGAGTATACTCACACACAATCTCTCACCCAGTTCCACGCACCCACTATACACACAATTGCACTCGTTATACACGAAACACTCACATGTCACACACTGGGAGTGACACACACAAAAGGTCCACAGACGGAGCACGTGCAGATGAAACAATCGCCCTGGACAACATAGACACGGGGAGTGTGTGAAGACACATATGTCCATGGACACAAAATACAGTACCCTCACACATCAGGGGTGGCTATGGGGGCTAGAGTGGCTCCGGCCTTTGCCAATATAGTGATGGCCAACTGGGAACAGAATTACTTAAAAATTCATCCAAGTTTTAATAAAGTCAAAATGTATGTTAGGTATATAGATTATTTGTTTTTTCTATGGATTGGTGAGAAATATGAGTTTGAGAACATGGTGAATGACCTAAACAACACAACAATTTTTTATATTTCAAGTTAGGTGGATTTGGTAAAACCATCAATTTCCTGGACCTTAACTTACAAATTGATCCAGTTGATGGATCTATTATAAGTAAGATCTATAGGAAATCATGTTTCACTAATCAATATTTACATAAGGACAGTCTTCACCCTCAACACATGAAAAAAAGTGTCATAAGGGGTCAGATGATTAGACTAAGTAGACTGACTTCAGAAGACAATGTATATCATGAAGAGTTAGTCACGTTGAGGAAGATGTTTGTCCAGAGAGGCTATAACATCAACTGGGTAAAAAAGTTAGAGAAGGAAGTTACGAAATTAAGGGTAGGTGTAGCAAAGCCAATTTTGACTGGTTAGTGGAACCCCCAAGAATTATGAAAAATACAAATAAAAATGGTGAGGATTTGAGTGTGTTTTATACTGCATTTCCACTACCAATAGTAAATGAACTATGGGTTATTAAAAATATTATTGAAAAAAACTGGAGAATTATTTTAGGAAATAAGGAACTGGTAGGTTGTTTGGGCATTAAACCGAAATTTACATATAAAACTGTGAACAACATCAAACAGATCTTGGAAAGTGTGGATCCATCAACACAACATATGGTTAGGGAGGTTAGTACCAAAAAAGGTACTTTTGCCTGCAAAGATTGCAGACAATGTAGATAAATAAGTAACACATCATTTGTCACTTTAAAACATATAAGGAAAACCTTTTGGGCACGAAAATATTTCAACTGCCACAGTGACCATGTAGTATATATAGCTTTGTGTGTGACTTGTGACTGTTATTATATAGGCAAGACAACTAGGGTACTGAAACGTAGAATATATGAACATGTCTTGGCTATCGAAAATAAGGATTAAAAACAGTTCCTTAGCAAGACATGCACTAGTCTGTAATGAATTTTTCATTTTAGATCACATTGATAAGGGTGCATTTTTGGGAAATGTAAACAACAAGTTGGAACAAAAGGAAGCCATGTGGCAACTTATTTTGGGGGCTGATCAACCCCCAGGTCTAAATGAGGTTATAAATATAAAATGTTTTTTGTTGTATAAGTAATCCACTCTTTTTACATTATTATTTTTTTCACACTATTTTTACATTATATCCATATATACATTTTTCATCTTTGATAGTATAGAATACAAATTAATTTGATCAGTGTTGTACTCGCACAAAAGTTTCAGTCTTGTGTGGGTGATGAACTAGTTGTGAGTTCCAGGTATACAATTTGTAATGGATCCAATACAAGTATTTCCAATGCAATTGTGTATGGTACATCTCCCTTTGAGTATTCACCACACATTAGACATTTACACACATTCAGTTTGTGCACTCACATGTTATTTAGTGTATGTTTTCCACAAGCACAGGCAGTGTTTGTGGGCACACCTTTGATGGATGAGTCCCATGTCAGTGTGGGATTGTCTGTTGTGTGGTAATTTGGGGATGTGGGGGTGAGAGAGTGTTTCGCGTTTAGTGTGATTGGGAGTTTCTTTGAGAGAGTTAGTGTTTGTATATGAGCGTGATAGGTGAGTATGTGAGTGTTTAGTACGTCAGGGGGTTTACATAGGCAACAGTTCGCCCTTGTGTGAGGGTACTGTATTTTGTGTCCACGGACATATGTGCCTTCACACACTCCCTGTGTCTATGTTGTCCAGGACGATTGTTTCATCTGCACGTGCTCTGTCTGTGGACCTTTTGTGTGTGTCACTCCCAGTGTGTGACATGTGAGTGTTTCATGTATAACGAGTGCAATTGTGTGTATAGTGGGTGCGTGGAAATGGGTGAGAGATTGTGTGTGAGTATACTCACACCTCTACATCTACACGATCGTGAGGGTGGGCATGGGAGAGTGACTTCAGTGTGGGTCAGTGTGTACGTGTGAGGTAGTATGTTTATGCAAGCACATTCGTTGACACACAAGCACTAGAGCTTCTTGGACCGATGTACACAGACTTTACGTGTCTATCCATTGATCTTTTTTCTTATTGGTCTATTCATAGACATAATAATATGAATGAAATGCCGAAGCAGATTGTAAAATAACGGAGAAGAATGAGATATCCACAACAGATTGAATTTTACAGTAGATTGAATAATTTTATTTATTTTTGCACCAGTCTGGTTTTATAAGAAATAATTCATATAGTTAGAGTATTTTATCAAGTGAATAAGTTCAGAATTTTAATAATAAGAACAACGATTTTAAATGCACATTATAGATTCTATTATTCATCATCTGTTTACAAGTTAATATTATTTTTCTGTGATTTTTTGAATTTTAAAATGGAGTGTAGTTAATCAATTGATTAATTGAACAATGTATTTCACATAATTTCCTGTGCTGTATTGTATAAAAGGCAAGAGCTGGGGAGGGCTCTTGTTTTTTCGGAAGAAGTTCACGTTGCGAAATAAAGTGGATGAAAGTGCTAGTTTTCATTTTGCCTCTATTGTGGTTTGACATACACCTTACTACTTTTTGTTCAGTTTTTATCTAAGCATAAATGCTAAGTGGATGGCAGCCCTTTGGTTCTCCTGAACAGAAATTTAAAAAATTCTTTTTGCTCTACACTGCAGGTTTCAGTAAACTGCCAAGCCATGTTGTATTAGCTCAACCATTCATGATATTAGAGATGTGAACACTTACTGAAAAATGATGTAAAAATCACCAATAAAAAAGAAACACAACAAAACAGCAAGCTGCAAATGTGTGAATTTAATAGCGTTCTGGTACTTCGGTTACAAAGCCTTCAAAGGATAATTTACAAACACACACCAAATTTATATACATTTCTTAATTAACTAATTATCCAAAAAATAACCCTTTAAAAGGGCCACCATGGTCATAATAAATGCACGTCACATAATCATACATTAAAATTCATTTCCAAGTTTAAACTCACTGACACTAAAGTTTTGTAAGTCAAAATGAATCTACTCTCCAGTCTTAAAAGTTTTTGATGAAAATTGCCTATATTCATCATATAAGGTCTACAAGCATAATGAAAAACAAACTATCGTCTTTACCATAATGTGTTTTATAAAATGGTCTGCTATAGGACTATCAAGGTGCTTGTTGCCAATGTCACCCAAATGTTCTAAAATGCAGACACTAATCATGCACTTAGTCTGCCCAATGTACCATTTACAAGGGAAACAATCACAACCACAATATAGACAACCCCACAGGACCTACAATCAAACCTATCATTAGTTACAAACTTCCTCCCATTAATACAAGAGCCAGAAATATCCCTCACCCTCGAGCAAACCTTATATTTACCACATTTGAACATCTCTAATACAGAATTAGGAGGCTTCTTCTTTTTTCCATTTTAATAATTCATTTAAATTACCAAATCTACCAAAAGAGAATGTAACTTTTTGGAGGAATAAGTGTCCAAGTTCTGCATTAAAACATACAATGGGCCATAGGCTATCAACCACATTTTCTAAAATGGAAGAAAATGATAAATATTTAGTTAAAAAAATAAACATTCCCCTTCATCAACTTTATCATTAACAGCCCCATGATATTCAAAACCCTGCTGATTCCTATCTCTACCAAATTCTCCCATTACTCTTTTTCTCACCTTCTCAGTGCTAGTCAAAGAATAGCCCCTATTGATAAGCCTTTCCTTTACTAAAAGAAATTCTTCATCCAGTAAATCACAATCAGAGGTATGTTCAAAAACCCTCTTAAATTCACCAAAAGGGAGAGAATCTAACAAATGTTGAGGGTGAGCACTACTGGCATGTACAAAATTATTAACTGAAGTAGCTTTCCTGAGTGGTCTATATTGCACCTTAAAGTCATTGTTCACATATAACTCAATATCCAAAAATTGAATGACTTGCCTATAAGTGACTCCAATAAAACTTAAGCCAAAGGGATTGTCTTTAAAGGGACTTAACAAAATCATGAAACATTCCTTCCTCACCTTGACATATAAATATTAAATCATCTAAGTTATGTTGATAAACCATTACAGATTTCAGAAAAAATCCAACTTATACAAAAAAATTTTCAAAAAAAGACATAAAAATAACAGCATAAGATGAGGTAAAATTTGCATCCATAGCTGTACCCTGTTTCTGCAAAAAAAAACTTATTTTCAAAAATAAAATAATTATGTGACAAAGAAAATTCAGTCAAACAAACAAAAAAGAAGAATGTGGCCCCTCACCCAACATTTTCCTAACTGCCTCCAAACTCCACCTTGCTTTGATACTTGTATATGAAGATTTAATATCAACAGTGGCCCAGTAAAAATTCTTCTCCCACTGTAGGTGCTTGACTAACTTATAAAAATCATTTGTGTTCTTTAAATGAGAAGGGATCTTGGATAAGTATTTTTTCAAATAACTATCCAAAAATATCCTCACATATTCAAGAAAAGAAGCACAGCAGGATACTATTTGCCTACCAGGAGGTTCAGTCAAATATTTATGTGTTTTTGGCAAGGCATAAAAACTTGGATCTTAAGGAAAAGGTATATATAATTTTTTGACATCCCTAGAAGTAAAAAAAAAAAAAAACATTCCCCTTTTCTAAAGTTTCCAGCAATGATTTGTTGAATTGTTCAACAGGATTCTGGGTTAACTTAACATAAGCATTTTCATCTGATAATAAATCATAAACCATCTTCTGATATTGTGCTTCAGACATTATTACCCAGTTTCCACCTTTATCCGCTTGCATAAAAACATGGCCAAAAGTTTTCTTCCTTAAAGATTTCAAAGCAAGCCATTCCTGTTTATTTAAATTAAACTTCTTAATTCTCAGAAACGTGGATAACTCAGTCTCACATTTTTTAGATAAAACTGCTTCAAAATTTGAGAAAACAGCATGTTTCTTAGGGGGCACAAAATTACTATTGCTAGGTAAAAGGGGGCACAGACAACCTCCCATATTCAGTACAAAACCCACCAATTTCCATATCAACATTTACTTCCCTATCATCACCATGTGCATCCAACAGAGAAATAACATCAGTAAATTCACATTCATAATCATAAATAAATAAATAAATACATAAATAAATAAATAAATAATAAATAAATAAATAAATAAATAAATAATTAACAATAGACAAAGAATTACCCAGTCCAAATTCACATAGTCCATTTTCCATGGAAAGGCACCCACTTTCAGTCTGAAAAAAATTCTGAGGATCAGTTCCGATAATTACACCCTCTGTTCCTAGTGACCCATGTATTCGGTTGAAAAATGGGTTGTTGTTGCTGTCGTTCACCCTCCTTTCATCTCATTCTCTGCTTGTCTGGTTTCTCATTGTCAAAGGAAATGCTCTTCTTACTAGCCACAGTATCAGTGGATGAAACAGATTAATCACGCATACTACATTATCTCCCATTTGCTCCTCTCACCTGGGAATGTCCACGCCTACTTTTATGCTGCAAAGAGAAAATTAAACCAGTTTTGTAATCATTTAAGTCACGGTTTAATTTTTTTTCTTTTTCACATTAAGCACCTCATTTTCTACAGTGCATAGTTCTTTCTTAATGTCTTTCATTTTAGCGGAAAATATACTAGGAAATATTTCATTTAACAGCATTTCCTAGAGTGAAGTAATCTGTTGCTGCTCTTGTGCATGAGTATTATGCTTAATTAAAACTCTCAGCCAGCCTAATGTACATTAAAGTGGGATATCCTTCCATTCTTAAAATAAATCCATCTCCTCCTCCTCCTCCTCCACAAATTTATAGGCTGGTAATCTGTCAACCCTTAAGCCTCTAGGAGTAACTGACAGGCTGATATATTTTTCCAAGAGGCATGTGTCATAAAAAAGGGTTACATCTTTATCATGACTTTCCTAAGTTTCTCAAACCTCTTATCTTCCATGACAGGACAAACAGAAGACCATGGATCAAAATTCGCCAGCTTTACCTCCCTCTCTCCCAATAAGCTGGCTAGCATAAAACCATCAAGACTCATATCAGTCCATACAACTTCTGAAGAAGTAGCAGCTGCATCCAAAGACATACTGAAAAATGATGTAAAAATCACCAAAAAAACACAACAAAACAGCAAGCTGCAAGTGTGTGAATTTAATAGCATTCTGGTACCTCAGCTACAAAGCCTTCAAAGAATAATTTACAAACTGACACACCAAATTTATACAAATTTCTTAACTAACTAATTATCCAAAAAATTAACCCTTAAAAACCCACCATGGTCATCATAAATGCATGTTACATAATCATACATTAAAATGAATTTCCAAGTTTAAACCCACTGGTACTAATGTTTTATAATTCAAAATGAATCTACTCTCCAGTCTTAGAAGTTTTTGATGAAAATTGCCTCCATGAAGAGTTCCAAACCTTTTAACCTGGGTATACAGGTAAATAAATCCACCATGTCTATGGTTAAGAAGTTCAAATTACCACCCCATAATTCATGTATGAGTCTACCTAAAAAAATCCCAAGAGTTGTGTGTTATATGGGTTTCTAACTTCTAGGAGGGTTTCAAAATGTTATCAATATAAATTAACCCTTAGTGGATATGTTTTGGCACCATATGCTGACCCTGTTGATCTCAAAGTGGGTTAAAGATATTCTTGTGTACCTTGGGAATCCAAAGATCATAGGTATCACAGGGTTTTATTGAGTAAAAAAATCATAGGAACTTGCATACCCTATTTCCATCTTAATTAACAGAAGCATTACAGAAAGTTCCATCCCATCTCTCTGGAAAGTCTCGCATAATATCCCACTGCATAAGGGTGGGAACTCAAATGAACTCTCAAACGTTTGCCCCATAGCCCTACTTTCCCCCTTAGCAAAAATTATAGAGAGATGTATTCATTGTCAACTACTTGATCATTTCCTCCAAAAATCATCTACTTGTGGACTGCCAACATGGTTTTAGGCCTTCTCATAGCACTACAACTGCTCTCCTATCCTTTTCAGACTGCATTAATAAAAATCGTAACAATAGCTTGCGTATTTAGCCCTTTTTATTGACCTCTCGAAAGCATATGACATGGTTAATCATCAATTATTGTCAGATATACTTTAATCTCTTTCATTAGATACCCAGACAGTCAACTGGTTCAAGTCTTACCTAGGTAATAGACAACAAGCAGTCCTCTGGGGCAATAAACTATCCACTCTGCTCCCTATCACTCTTGGATTCCCACAAGGCTCTATTCTAGGACTCCTCCTTTTTACTACTTTCATAAATGATCTGAAAACCCCCTTTCCATAAACCACTTGCATACAATATGTCGGTGACTCAACATTAATATGTGCCACCTCCTCTTCTGCAGAACTTCAATCCAGTACCCAAAAAGTATTTACCTTAGTTGAAAACAGGTTCTATCAATGCTGTCTCCTCCTTAACCCAAAAAAAAAAAAAACTAAATTGTTATTGTTCTCTCCAACTCAGAAGTCCCCTGCTATTAACTTCACAGTTACATCCAAAAATGGTACTGTAATAACTCCTGACACAACCACTAAACTTTTAGGTGTAACAATTGATCATAATCTCAACTTCGACACACATATTAACCTAACCATTAAATCAGGTAATAGAAAACTTGGTTTCCTCTACAGACTTAAACCCTTTCTCACAGCTTCAGCCAGGAATGTTATTGCCCGAACTCACTTAATCTCCACCCTTCTCTACGCCTCACCAACTTATACAAACTTATCCAAAAACAATCTTATAAGTTGGCAACATCTTATAATAACATAGCCAGATTTGTCACTGGTGCCCCTTTTCGAACCCACCACTGCCAAAATCTTAAACTGCTAGGATGGCTGGAATTGCAAAACCAGATTCTTATCTAGCAACTTACTATTGTTCACAAAATCTTACATCATCCCACAGACACTCCCATACTCTGTAACCTTATCAGCCCATATAAAAATCTTACAACCCTACGATCATCAAATAGGGCACTAGTTGCTACCCTAAAATCCAACAACAAATCTGGAGATTGCCTGTTTACTAATGCTGTTGGTAATACTTGGAACAAACTTCCAAGTGAACTAGCATCCCTTTCATCTATCCCAATTTTCAAGAAGCAACTAAGAATCTTACTAAAATCCCAATGGCTATGCCCATGTGCAAATCCTGACTGACACTTTCTCCTCTTGCATGACCACCCTTACTGTCTATAACATCTATTTTCAGTTGCTTTGTTATTCTATATTGATTTCTACACTTCCTATGGTACCTTTATGGTAAAAAAAAAAGTATTAATTATTTACCTGAAAACTTTTACTCTGTACAATTTCTTCATTTGAATCACCAGGCATTTCTGGTATGCTCTGTCAGAGCACTGTGTAATTGATCTGTATATGACATGTTTTTACCTATGTCACATAATAAATATATTATTAATAGCCACAGTTAATTCTCTTTGTAATTGTTTTTAATGTATGGAGCTTTTCTCCCCGGGCCTCCGCTGAAAATGGACATATATCCAGTCGGGCTATCCCAGTCAACAAATGTAAAATAAAATAAAAATAAATAAATAAAGATGTTTGTTAACAACCCCTTACAGGAGACAATCAACCAAAAATAAATCCACTTTTGTAAATGAAGTTAATGTCATTACATACCAAAACATAAGTACTGTCATCTTGAAAAATGTCAAACATCTGACTAGTTTAAATCAATGATTTAAAAAAAAACTATTCCACCTCCTTTATCCGGTTTCATTATAAATATGCCACTGTTGTTCATTAAACTGATTAATAGGCTCTGTTCATCACAACTCCATTTTTTGTAATTTTTAGGAAATTGAGTTGAAAAAAGTTTATATAAGTCATGTTCACAAGCTTTTTCAAAAGCATTAATAAGAGGATAACTCAATGGAATGAAATTAATTTCTTCTTATATATTTCATTATTGGGGCCATGTTTTACTTTGAAGTGGACAGCCAAATTCAGTTTCCTGGTATATAACTTTAGTTCAGTTAAAACATTAACCTAATTCGTTTTTTTTTACTAGGAATGAAAGTGAATCATTTCATAAATAATTTAAAATGAAAAACATTAATGTCCAAGGAACTATAATTAAAAATGTTAAATCCCCTGTATGTTAACAGGACATTGTTGTGATCTGTAATAATATTTGAATCTACTGTGGTTTATCTCTCATCCTCCCTTATAACCTTTCTGATTGTTGTAAAGCCTTTTTGACTTCTGGTGTGCTCTGTCCTGGTGAAATTCCTGGTACCCCCCCCCCCTTGTTGCTTCAATTTGCAATCCTTTCTGATCTTCTGATGGGGGATTCTAAAGGGTTGGATGTACTGGGAAACTCCCTATCCATTTGTCAAATATCATTGTCTCCTGGGCCATATTCAAATGAATGTCCCCATTATTAGTACCACCTCCATTATTATTGTTTACTGGTGAATCCTGTGCACCTAACCGAATGTGATTATTCACCTTATGTGAATTGTTAGTGCACCCATCCCTAAAAAAAATTTCCTGCTGTCTGTCATTTATCTTTTCAACCTGCTTGTCGACATTTTTAAAAAGACTATTATATTTCTGTTGGTAAACTGTAAACAACAAATCATTTTTTATATTTTCATTAAGACTATGTACCTGTTTGACAAAGTCAGAAATAACCTTCTCATTATGTTATATCATAATGTTTAATAATTCTAAACCCTGTTTGTTAAATAAGGATACCAGCTCATTGTAGAAAGCAATGTCATCTGCTGCCGCATTGGAAAACTTGTTGTATCTCAAACCCTTGTGGACTTGATTTTGTTGCATACATTCAACAACAAAGAAATATATTATCAAGTTGTACACTTTTTAATTTTAGCAAGCACTTTTCTAGTAATTCAGTGTCCTTTTCAACAGTTAACCCATTAAAATTATGAGTGCTCTGGGGAAAACAGATCCACAAAAGTCATATGCCTGACTGATCCATTCATTAAAATTAAAAAACATCTCAGGTGTTGACTTATTAAATGAATTCTCACCATTCAGTCCAGGTCCATGAATAATATCCATTCTATTAAAATCCAAATTTGAATGGGTGTGAATTGCATCAAATTTCATAGACAGAGAGTCCTTCCCTGCTGATTCCACTGAATGTGGGTTACTGGCAGTTTCACAAACTGTCTGCAGCCTCTGTGGTAACCCTGAAGAAGGATTAAAGGTCCAATCCAAGTTAATAATAGTTCCAGAAGCCAAAAGCTGTGTCAAGGGGATTAAAAACTGAACTAACCTGGTTAATTCCTTCATAACCGACAAGCAATCAGAATGGATTTTAGAAACTGTTCCCCATGATCCTACGGGAGGCCTGGGAGACTAAACTAGAATATAGAGAGCTTCACTGGCAGTTGAAACTAAGTGCAATGGTATTTGCTGGAATCAGTGAGTCTATTTCAGTGTTGCCAGTTTTAAAATTAAGAAATGCTAAACTTTGAATATAGTGTCAGAGTTTTAAGTTTCTAGGATTTGGTTATTTTATGCATTATTTAACATTAATCTCTAAAACTGGTGAATTCATATTACATTTTAAGGTAATTTTTAGTTACTTTTGCTTCCATATTTATTCATTAGTACATTTATTTATTAATTAGTACATTAACTTGTAAATAAGAATTCTTAATTTTTGTATCACAAATCATGTTAGCTTATGTTAAGTTAAATTAATTATAGACTTTCAGCACATTGGATTGAGTGATAGAATAGGTTTGTTAGTATATTAAATGTGGTACTTTGGTGTTGCATTTCTTTCCATTTTACAGATACTTAATCAGTTATTAAATGTTTCAGATATGGTGTTCATTATTTTGAAAAGGTGTATGGTATTATGTTTTTTATGCTGAATTTAATTGATTTTTCAAACATGTGACAGGCTATCAACTACTTAATTGTTCATAGGATACAGGCATCATTACTTTTTCTGTACCTGAGGGTATTCAGGATGAAAATGCGTGATAAAGGAGTATGACACCTGTGTTTTTTCCTGTTAATAAAGTGGTTATACTACATTTGGATTGGATCTGTAGTTTATTCAGGAGAAGCTCTACAAATGGCCTCTGTTTTTTTCTTTCTGTTTGGTTTTGGATTTTGTAGCCCTTTATCCTTTTGCTAGTTTTTTGGTTTTCTTTATTTCCAGGCTATATTTTAACTTCCCACTCATTTTTTCCAAGAAATTGTTATGTCTTGCACATAGTCATTCAATTGTTTCCTTTTATGTATCACTACTTTTATAAGTCAAGAATGGAAAATAATTATTTTGCATATTTCAACCATTAGCATTGTTTCAACTATTAGCATCCTATCCCTATTCAGATTATGTATAAGGAAACTGTTACATGTCTAATAATTTATTAATTATTCTTCTGTCAGTTTCTATCTTGTATGTGCCATCTTTCAACTTCTGATACCCAAACCTTTGATATTTTGCACCCAGTGGATGTCTTTATTATGCAATTTTGTGCAAGTTGAAATGCCTGTGCATCTACTGTTTTGTTCAAATAGCTTTTCAACAGCCTGGTGCAATTTCAGCTTTACATATTTTCACATTCTAGTGCATGTGTCTTAGCTTCTTGATACAAGTATACTATATTCTGCTGTATTTTTCTCTTCTTTGTTTGTACCCTCCCAAGTCTCCAGCTTTTCTGTTCTTTCCACTGCCTATTATATTATGTTTTGTCTCTTGCTAAGTAGGATGCTGTCTTTAGGACTTGACTTCAACTTGCTTTCATTGTCTATCTTTCACCATTTTCCTCACTCGGCCTTGTCTTCAGGGGTTTCCCTCCTCAGATTTCTGTCTAACTTTGGTCCCTTATCTGTTTGCATTATCTCATCAGTTTAATTTTCCTCCTCTTAGCTCATATTTGATTCCTTTTTACTTAACCTTGTATTTTGTCTACTGTTCTTTTCCACTGTTTATTTATTTATTTATTTAAACATGTGTTAACTGGGATAGAGCACTGATCACAGGTGACCGATTTCAATCTTAGCCTGTCAAACAAACAAAAAGTCAGAAATAAATTTGAGCCGAAAACAAGAGAATAAAGACAATCCCCGGGATTCATGAAGCTCGGCGCAAGGCCGGCGTAAGGCCTGCGCCGGCGGTGCATGGAATATCCGGCGCAGTAGCGCCATATACATATTAATGAGAGTGCACCGGAATCACAGACACGTGCGTAGTGTACGTGAGCGAGCCCAGGTAGGATGCGTCTGGAGGCGTGTCTAAGCCGGCAGGAGGTGAGCAACCTAATGTGCTGACAGCCACGGTCCGCCCACAATAGTAATGGCAGCAGCCAGGTCCCGTGCAGAATGAAGCGCCGCGTACAGTGCATAACATAGTCCCGTTCCAAATCAGCGGAGAAGCAAATAGAAGCCACCAAGGCATAAGTGTACCCGTTCAAGGAGCAAAGGATACGCATAAGACCGCCGCCGTCCGCAATGTACTGTCAGTGTTTACACTCAGAGAAGGTGTACAGCCGCATGTCAGCGCCGCACCCACACAGGAGCAGCCACGAAGGTCACCACCTGTCCCACCGTGTTTGGCGCAGTCTCCCCATGTACAGTTGTGTCCCGAAAGCACGTATTAGAAATGGCTGATGTGCTACGAATGTAGGACACAATGATATCCCGTATGTAATGTAATGGTAGCATGAATTGGTTATTTCTGTAACAGAAATACCGAAATGACACAATAAACAGAATAAGCAAGGAAATTGCCACAATAATAAGCAAATTATTTAGGCAAACAAGTGAATTTCTATGCTATATAGTGACCGTTTGTATGTGTCGGCCTGTAAAGGCAGATGTGAGTCCCGGAAATATCCCAGATCGGAAAATGGAAAAGGTGGAAACCCCAGCAGCGACATGGGCATGGTCACCAGGGTTACCTGCTGTCCCAAAGTGCCATGGACAGTCCCTGATTGGACAATCGTGTCCCTGCAACAATCGTAAAAATGGAAAATGACCTGCGATCCCCTGCCACGCAAATTCCATAATATACATGTAAATAGTAGCATAAAACATATACATTACGGTATGGAACACAGACATGGCATAAGAAAATAAATAAGGAACAAGCGCTAACAGAATAGGCTCATAGTATGGCAAACAAGTGAAGTTCTGTCTACTGCACTAGCCCTGGGTATGTGTAGTCCTGCAAATATCGAAGTGTCCACATAACATGCCCCACCATGGGCATTGGAAAAGGTGCCAACCATAATGGTCACAAGCAGTAGTGACAGTACATAGCCGGGTAGCTGTGCCGACATAACAACAGTAAGGAAGCAAGATACCCCAAACACAGGCAAACATGTGCATAGCAACATATCCCAGACCCAGCAACATCTTTGTTGCATACACGGATGGTGTATGATGAAGTGTAATATCCAGAAGCAGAACACATGCATTCGGATGTACTACACAATAACCTCATTGTACATGTCAGTCACACCCATGTATACCCCTGCACCCAAACCTGCTAGCATCCGTGTGCAGCTATACAACCACACACAATGTGCATACCTGAACTGTGGTAAGATGTTTGTGTTAGGCAATGCCACGCGGGCAAATCATTACCCACATGTCAGCAACCCACCGCAGGTACAGATATGTAAATGGCTGCATGTGAATGTGTCAGCAGAATGTGTACATCCGGCATGTAGTATGTACCCGTCCAAACCATCTAGGTTTGCATACGACACGGTGCACATAAGTGTACACATGTGGACAAGTCGGTCGGTGGACCACCGCATCGGCGATCATCTCTGCAGTGAAGTCGATCACATATAGCGGAACAGGTGCCTAACACACAGGACATCCTAACAGGGTGCTACAGGCAAAGAAGGAAACTGGGACATCACATGTGGAGATGGCGTGGCTGGACGGACAAATACACACGGTCAAGGTAAAGGATGGAACAACATGCATATGGCTGGATGGATGTTGTTAAGTAAAATATATAGAAACACATATGAAGTTCCAGTTTACACTCGAAATACTATATAATGTATTGAATTGTACCGTACAATATGGCAGCAGAACTAAGCCTGCATGTAATTGGTGAAGCTAAGCTGTACTGTGATGGAATTCTGAACCTGGCAGTAAGCAGGACAGCAGGCTCATGTCTGTCATCATTAATTATTTGCTGGGTTACAGAACAATAAATGTATGTACATGCATAACAGCACTCCTTCCCCAGAGGAGGATGGCCTTGTGAGCTCAATGGAAGATAGCAGTACAACTCCCTACCAGACAGACAAAGCAACGTATCAAGAAATTAACTGTCCACTGTATCGTAACAGTCTAGGGTCCTTGAAACAGCTACAATCACAAAAGGATACTGTAATGTACAAGGTGCCTTGCAAGCCTGTGTTATTCCCATGAGAAAACAATTTAAAAGCACGAGCCCAGCACCCGTATGTATAGACTATTGCGGACCATAGTGATGGAAATGCCCTGTGACCGACCACGTCAGTAAGTTGGGCAAATGCTGATTGTAAACACTATATAAAGAAACTGCTTACTGTATAGAGTCAGACAAAACTCCCATACTTGGACTGTACATTATTTAGCCTGCCTGTGTACACTACTAAAACTGTCCGAACCCGAGCCTCCTGTGTTATCGGCTGTCACTTAGAAAAGTCTACTGATAACTACAGTCTGGTTGTAACAACTTATTTCACATCGTGATCCTTGTAATCCGAATTCCCTTGGTAAGCTACAGGTCAGAGTGCATGGCTGGTTAGACATATGCGGAGAATATGCATAAATGGTTCTTCTTGAATGAAAAGACCTCCGACTGAATTGTTGTGTGTAAAGAGGCTGTTTACTGTCTGATCTGTGGCTGAAAAGCGGAAAACTGGATCCCAAGAAGAAAGCGTGCAGCCTTAAACAGGAGGCCCAGGTAAGGAGTGTCTGCCTTTTGTGTCTATTGTAGATCAGGGACCAGACTACATTGTGTTTCTGTTAACAGTAGTGATATCGGTCGAAGACCTACCCACATACTGTTAAATCTGAACATAGGTCAGGGAACACACAGCAGAGTAAATAGTGAATGTAGACACTACAGTGGATACAGGGAAGGAGACACCGCGTGTTATGACAGAAGATGCGTAGCAGTCGTGTAGAGGATATGGGAGATTATTGAAGCAACAGATCATGTGATCCGCATTTGTCGGGTGACGTGAAGAATATGCAATCGCAGAGAGCACATAATGTGAGTTACGCAGCAAAATGGGGTAATAAATATGACATTGATGGTATATTAGGCAACATACCGTTACTGAAACATTGTAATCGCTGAAAATCCGATGCATATGTTCCAAGGTAAACACCTGTTCCACCCTGAGAGGGATATGCCCTCTCTGGCCAGCCGTGTCCTGTAAATAAACCGAACACATGTCAAATGTCCTGATATCTCAGGACAAACATTTCCCAGATATATATCAAAATGGTAGCATAAAAGAGTACCCACTGCCCACAAGGACACAGTCCGACAAGCTCTACACTTTACATATGCACAGTGGTGTCCATTGTAGGACCCAAAAATTGTGGAAAGAATCGAATAATGTGTTATTTCAACGCGTACCTGAACTCATTGTCGTCACAGGTACACATATGCACCCATAGCGTGTTTAATGTTGCTGATACCTCTCCATCTGATGCAGCACAGATGCTCAGATATACCCAGGGTACGGGTCCATAGAACTGCATCCACATCACACTTCCGCAGATGACGGATGTGTAATGGGTACTATCAATTCTTGCAGTCAAGGGATTCCGCGTATGTAAACTCTGTGCGCGGTGTTGTATCCGAGGCAATCCTTTCTCCGCCCGTGGGAGGATGTGTCGTATCACCTGCCTCAGTCTCCGCTAATAATGCAAACCATACTCCGGAGAATGCTAAATGTAGGTGTGTAATGTGTACAGCCCCATACTACTGTCCAGTAGGCAATTGTCATGGATGGACACCCGTATGGCCAGAATGGCACCCACAACCGCAAACCGGGTAAATGACATAGCAGCGGAAGGCATAACACAGGAAATACACATAGGGACTACAGTTGACATTCCACATACAAAGCAGGACCGTCGTGCCAACACCGGCGTACACAGCACTCAATCTGCCAGCAACAGACTGAGGAGCACCGCTACCGTACAGCGTAACAGATGTGCGACCTGTGGAACACATACTAATGGCACACACACAACGTCAAGTAGGATATGTAAACTATGGCTTTCCCACCTATGAAGACAACATGGTTAAATGAATGCATAGGTAAGCAACATGTTCTGGTGGTGTTATAGTGGAAATACAGTGACGGATATGTCCCATTGGGGCGTCTGCGGTTTAAATTGAGCATTTGCTAACCAGCATCTTTGGATGTATGTAATTTGTCCACAGTAGTAAATCACCTGGTTATGTAGCACCATGTGGAATGGGTAGTCCAACAGACATCCGCGATTTCTGAACACACAGTATCAGTGAAACCCACTGCTCACAAGGACACAGTCCGACAAGCTCTACACTTTACATATGCACAGTGGTGTCCAATGTAGGACCCAAAATTTGTCTAAAGACAGGAATGCCGCCTTCTTTCAACACTTAAGTGAACTCATTGTCGTCACAGGTACACATATGCACATAGCGTGTTTAATGTTGCTGATAGCTGTCCATGTAATGCAGCACAGATGCACAGAAATACCCAGGGTACCGGGTCCATAGCACTGCATCCACATCACACTTCCGCACACATGACGGATGTGTAATGGGTACTATCAATTGTTGCGGTCAAGGGATTCTGGGTATGTAGACTCTGTGCTCGGTGTTGTTTCGCAGGCAATCCTTCCTCCCGCCCTGTGGGAGGGATGTGTCTTGTAACACCTGCCTTACTCTCCGCTAATAATGCAAACCATACTCCGGAGAATGCTAAATGTAGGTGTGGAATGTGTACAGCCCTATACTAGTGTCCAGTAGGCAATTGTCATGGATGGACACCCGTATGGCCAGGATGGCACCCACAACTGCAAACACGGGTAAATGACATAGCAGCGGTAAGGCATGACACAGGAAATACACATAGGGACCACAGTTGACATTCCACATACAGAGCCGGACTCTCGTGCCAACACCGGCGTACACAGCACTCAGTCTGCCAGCAACAGACTGAGGAGCACCCGCTACCGTACAGCGGAACAGATGTACGACCTGTGGAACACATACTAATGGCACACACACACCGTCAAGTAGGATATGTAAGCTATGGCATTCCCACCTATGAAGACAACATGGTTAAATGAATGCATAGGTAAGCAACATGTTCGGTGGTGTTATATTGGAAATTCAGTGGCGGATATGTCCCATTGGGATGTCTGCGGTTTATATGAAGCAGTTGGTAACCAGCATCTTTGGATGTATGTCAATTGTTCACAGTACTAAATCAGCTGGTTATGTAGCACCATGTGGAATGGGTAGTCAAACAGACATCCGCGATTCCTGAACACACAGTATCAGTGAAATCCAATGCTCACAAGGACACAGTCCGACAAGCTCTACACTTTACATATGCACAGTGGTGTCCATTGTAGGACCCAAAAATTTGTCTAAAGACAGCTCTTCCGCCTTATTTAATCACCTAACGGAACTCATTGTAGTCACAGGTACACATATGCACATAGCGTGTTTAATGTTGCTGATAGCTCTCCATGTAATGCAGCACAGATGCACAGAAATACCCAGGGTACCGGGTCCATAGAACTGCATCCACATCACACTTCCGCACACATGACGGATGTGTAATGGGTACTGTCAATTATTGCGGTCAAGGGATTCTGGGTATGTAGACTCTGTGCTCGGTGTTGTTTCGCAGGCAATCCTTCTTCCCGCCCTGTGGGAGGGATGTGTCGTAACACCTGCCTTACTCTCCGCTAATAATGCAAACCATACTCCGGAGAATGCTAAATGTAGGTGTGGAATGTGTACAGCCCTATACTAGTGTCCAGTAGGCAATTGTCATGGATGGACACCCGTATGGCCAGGATGGCACCCACAACTGCAAACCGGGTAAATGACATAGCAGCGGTAAGGCATGACACAGGAAATACACATAGGGACCACAGTTGACATTCCACATACAAAGCCGGACTGTCGTGCCAACACCGGCGTACACAGCACTCAGTCTGCCAGCAACAGACTGAGGAGCACCCGCTACCGTACAGCGGAACAGATGTGCGACCTGTGGAACACATACTAATGGCACACACACGTCACGTGGGATGTGTAAACTATGGCATTCCCACCTACGAAGACAACATGGTTAAATGAATGCATAGGTAAGCAACATGTTCGGTGGTGTTATATTGGAAATATAGTGACGGATATGTCCCATTGGGATGTCTGAGGTTTATATGAAGCAGTTGGTAACCAGCATCTTTGGATGTATGTCATTTGTTCACAGTACTAACTCAGCTGGTTATGTAGCACCATGTGGAATGGGTAGTCAAACAGACATCCGCGATTGGGAACATACACCAGCAGTGAAAAGCACTGGGCAGGTGGACACAGTCCAGCAACATCTAACTTGACATATGCACATCGGTGTCCATTGTAGGACCCAAAAATTCTGTTCAGAGAATGCCTGCTAGCTTCCTGCATTACTCATGTGATCTAATTGTCGTCACCACGTCACAGGTACACATAGACGCATAGCGTGTTCAATGTTGATGATAGCTGTCCATGAACTGCAGCACACATGCACAGAAATACCCAGGGTATCGGGTCCATTCAGCTGCGTCCACATCACACTGCAGCACACATGAAGGATGTGTAATGGGTACTGTCCACTGTTGCAGTCAAGGGAGTCTGGGTATGTAGAATCTGGCCTCGGTGTTGTTTCGCAGGCAATCCTTTGTCCGCCCGTGGGAGGGGCGTGTCGTAACACATGCGTCACTCTCCGCTAATAATGCACACCATACTCCGGGAATGCAAAATGCAGGTGTGAAATGTGTACAGCCCTATACCAGTGTATAGTAGGCAATTCACATGGATGGACAAGCGTATGACTAAGATGGCACACATAAATGCAAACCGGTGGAATTACACTGCCGTAGTAAGGCATTACACAAGTCATACACATAGGGACTACAGTTGACATTCCCCATACAAGAAACACAGACAACCAGCCGATGAAGTCCAAAGCAAAGGCGAGGTACTGTAGGGACCGTCAGTGACCAACCAGAGCACACCAAGAATTAAAGGCAGTCACCATAGTCTATTGGAGCCCACTTCGTCTGCTTCATAAGCAGACTTATTCAGACTACATACAATGCAGTCCAACCTACTACATTTACAAGCATTAATTGGTTGGTACATTAGATGTGCTAGGTACTAATTACATGCCTTAAAGGCAGACAAGCGAACAAACCTTACTTGGGTTACACATCCCACACAGTGAGGACATCAGACATTGCTTGAAAGGTACAGTCTTCATCGGAAAATGGAAATATATGTACATATATGAAACATGAACCAACATAAAATGTTTTCCAAATGTCTGACTGTGTAAGCTACATATATATGTCCTACGGATTGTGCCAATATATTAACAGAACTGCAGACACCTAGTAATATGAATGAACCATAATATATACACATAAACCGTATGAATATGACTACTGTAAAATAGACCAACGAAATGTAAAGATTCACAATGTGCTAATGTAACATTCATTTAGAAGGTTACTTAAATAAATCAATCCAGACATCCATGTGTAAATACTAACAGAAGGCCAGCGAGGTGCTTGCCCTCACATGTACTGGGATGTCGTTCCACAGCATAGTGAGTGTCTGGGTGATGAATCCGTCCCAACAACACGTTCGATTAATGACAGTGTCAAGGTGTCGTCAGCTGCCCTTGTGGTTCTGAGGATCTACCTTATTTACGTGAAGCATAGTCATCAGATCTGGGTTCGACCTAGCCGTGCATGCCAGGCACGGGTCACCTCTGGGCAAGTGGTATGCAACTGTATACAGCTGGAATCCTTTCAGTCGGTCAGTATAACACATATACCTGAGACCCTGCATCCGTTTGTCGAAGAACTGTTGGTGCCTTTCCAGCTGCTGCAGGTGTTGGGTCAGATACATTCTGAACAGGGCATTGTACCCAATCATAGGTCTATTGAGTGATGAGTACAAGGGGACAATGACCTCCCCTGATCTAGATGTGAATCCCTTCATGATGATGTGGGCAATGTGGAAGGTCTACCCAACTATGTTAGCAACATGTGTGTCTAACGAACGGTTAACAACAACACGTGTCCCCAGATCACTGGTAACCCCTCCGTGTTCAGTGGACTGCCACCTATATGGTAGCTCGGGGTAACCTTGTTCATCCCGAAGGGTATGCCTATGCATTTCCTGGCATTTAGCTGTAGGACATGTCTCTGGTACCACTTATCCACATCTGTGAGGCACTCCTGAAGGATATCTGTGTCAGATGTGTGTCTGACTTTGGCATCCGGTTTGCAGTCGTATGCAAACATTGTCACCCATAACCCCCCTGTGTGTGCGTGTACATTGGAAACGTAGATGCTGGAAATAGTGGACCCAGGACTGAGCCCCATGGGACACCACCTGTGACTGGCTGTGAGTATGACATGGCGCCAGCAACTATGGCCATGTGTGTTCTGTGACCTAGCCCGTTTGCAACCCATATGGCGATGTATGGATTTACATTCAAGATGACGGGTTTATCAAGTATACCCGAGGGGGGTATTGTGTCGGCGGCCTCTGCGGGTTGAGGTAGGCTGTATGGACTGCTTTACCCTCAGCAATGGCCTTGGTGACTGATTCTACAAAGTGAAACACGTGTAAAGGGCATGATCTGACTATGACCAAGCTAAACTGGGTTGTATCCAAAGTATGCGGGTCCCCTATGTCCTTATCTATGTGTCCCATTATGATCCATCTCCATGGCTTTGCAGATAAGGCTTGTCAAACTAATGGTATGGTAATACCCAGGGTCAGTGGAGGCACCATCTATGTGGAGTGTGACTACAGTCGCCCTGTGCTACTACTCAGGTCCGTATCCTGAGGTGAGGCTAGGATTACACAGCTGTCCGAAGTGTGGGTTAAATTCCCCATAGAGTTCCTGGAGTGCACAGCTGGGACACCATGTGGACCCATGGATGTTGTGTTGACTGCCTTGGGGCTGGATGTGGGTAATGCTGGACATACCAGCGGCAGGCGTGCCACGTTCCCTAGTCCGATGCCCAAGGGACCACACACATAGCCGGCCTTAGGCATAGGCCAAGTAGGTAGCCGTCTGGGGTGTTGCTCTACTCGGGGCACCTTTCCAGACTCTATTTGGTGTAGGTAGACCAGGAGGGTGGCGGGTGGCGTGTCGGTGGCAACCTCTGCCTAGGTCACCACTTACCCTAAGGCCACTCTTCCCGTGGGTAATACAGCAGTACCCACACCCAGGCGCGGGTCATCGCTAGGGTCATTGCTAGTATGGCACATCATCTCGTAAGGAAGGAAACCATATATCCCCAGACATAATGGCACAGCATAATGCCTGTTCGCCGGCCAAAAGGCAGACATCGTCACCAGCGTCGGTGCGGACGTACTGAGCGAGATGTCCGTTAACAATGCCGACAATGTGTCGCTTTGTGAAACAAACTCCACAGAGACATTCAATAATAGACAACGACGGACAACCCGATGTCCTCGTGTCTGAGCTGTTCAACCTGTTACGCCATGTTAAATGTGTGTAGCACAGCGGAACCGGGCCAAACAAAGCAACGGACATGTCTGTGGCTCAGTGAAAGTCGTCACGCAATGTTAAACCCTTGTAATATTGCGACACAGGCCATACATACGGAGGGTTAGTAATGGAAGTAGGTTAGTTCGATCAGACCGTGTGCAATTAGTATAACGAGATCTACAACGGATACACCGGCCAATCGGCGCACACGGTTAAGACTAATTGGGGGGGGGGCCGTGACATGGTACCATGGACACGGACAAAACGTGCCCATGTGACTCATCTAACATTCGTACAGGGTCAGGGCGGTCCCGTACAGTGGGCGGCCAAGACCAAACCCAAAGCACCACAGCAACACCCTGACAATCGAAGGCCTGTATGCATATGGGATATAAGCAGCTGTCATCTGAACAGCCCTGTGGTGACGACATATGCATCCTGGGCCATGAGCGAGGGAATTAGGAATGTTCAACATGCAGTACCGCACCTTTCCCAGCAGGAGAATGGATGCCTGTGACGTGCGTGTGTGCGGGGGGGGTGATATGTAAATGTACATAGGTACCACGGGTATGCATATTAATGACAACGAACAGCTAACGTGCACTGGTCACAGTAAGAGTCAAACGTGACTGCAGTCACGTTGGAATTATGACTATAGAACATATAGATGTGCGCGTGTACGTAAAGCGTCCATGCTGCAAAGACTGTTACATATATAAAGCTGTAAGTGCTTTCTGCACCGTCCGTCAACGGATCAGACATATGTTGCGGAATAGTCACAAGTAGCATAAAACACGTAACCACACAGACACTGTAAACATATATAAGCGGACTACGGATATGCATGTGCGGCGTGCGCGTAACCCACAATCCGGACATGCGGTGTGCGTGTGCGTGTGTGATCCAGTGGAACCAGGGAAGGTTACGGATGTCTCCTCCACACGTTTACATTCATAATTGTCAAATATATGCTTAAATAGTACCTATTGATTCCATGCTTTGTTATCGTAATGCTACTATTATACACATCGATATACAATAACCTGATCAACACACTACATTCTAAGGTGCACTCTCACCAATTATCAACTATGTGTCCGGATACTGATTGTATTTACCAATATTGTAGATATATTAACACATTGTTGCCGTATTATTGTTTCCATGAAGTAAGGCATGCAACACTGATATGTATATGTCACGTTATAATCAAGACTTGGAGCACTGTCCACCTAACTATGAGCAGGTTTATTGATTATTTCGCTTTAAACCGACTCTGAAGGAAGTGAATTAGGGACGGCTATGTCATGACATCCGTACTCGGCGTTGCCCCATGTTAGTAGTTGAGAGAGCTCAGTATCCTTTCACTGTGGAGTCTATCGTATTTGACAGTGTCTGTTTCTGCCGATATATGTTCCATAATGTCGTTTATGAAGATGGGCAGGGCGCAAGGTTTGCTGTATTTACGCATACTGGCACGTGGATATACATACGCCATGTCAACCAAGCCATGGGTAGTCAAGCAGACATCCACGACTGGGGAACATACAGCGGCAGTCAATACCACTGGCCAGATGGGGACAGTCAAACACGTTCTACACTTTACAAATGCACATCGGTGTCCATTGTAGGACTCCAAAAATTCTGACTGTTTTGCCAGTATCGCCAAGAACAGCCAATCCGGTACAAACCGTGACTACGGCACAGCTGAACATATGCACCACCAGCGTGTTTAAGGTTGATGATACCTGCCCATGACATGCAGGACATATGAACAGAGGTCCCCAGACTGCCGTGTCCATACATGTCGTCCATATCCCAGTTCCGCACATGAAGGATGTGTCATGCGTGCCGTGGGGGTTGCAGCCCTGGTATCCTGGGTATGCAAAATGGGTCTCGGTGTTGTTTGGCTGATAATCCGTTGTCCGCCCGTGGGAGGGCTGCGGGTACAGGGCGTGCCTTAGTCCCCAGTAAGGATGCAAAGCACCCATAGGGTAATGCTAAAGGCATGTGTGAAATGTGTTCAGCCCTACATCAGTGTCCAGTAGGCATTTCCCAAGGATGGACAAGCGTCACGGACAAGATGGCACCCATAATAGCAAGCCTGGTGGAATGACACAGCCGTAGTAGGGCATGACACAGGACATAAAGATGGAAACAGCAGTACATACACCCGTAGACATCCATCCTGCCATGCGAATCCCAGCGTACACAGCAGCGAAGGTGCTATCCAGTATGTGGGGATCACCGCCTCCACTCTGCGGAACATACCTGCGACCTGTGGAACACATATTAATGGCACACCAACAACGTCAACTAGGAAGGTCATACTATCGCTAAAATATGGGTTCACACACATAACCGACATACTGTCATGAATACATAGGTTCTACATGTACCGGCTGTGTTATACTGACAATACAGTGGCGGATAGTTCACAATGGTACCTGTGAGGATTATGTAAAGCAGTTGCCAACCTGCAGGACTACAGTAACACCCTATGGGTAAATTGTGGAAGGACACGGGTTACGTAGCACTACATAATATGGGTAGGCGGACAGACATCCGGGAATGGGGAACATCTGGCGGCAGTCAAACCCACTGGCGAATGGACACAGTCCAACATGTCCTAAACTTTACATATGCACATCGGTGTCCATTGCAGGACCCAAATATTACTCCTTAAGTGAGTGTGAGCAACATAGTGTGAACCGGAAGAGGTGACAGCCGTGACTACGGCACAGGTAGATATATGCACCACAGGTGTCTTCAAGGGTGATGACAGCCGTCCATGAAATGCAGGACATATGAATAGGACTCCCCAGGCTGCTGCATCCATACACGTACGTCCACATCCCATTTCCGCACACATGAAGGGTGTGCAAGGGGTACTGTTGGCGGGTGCAGAAATGGGGGCGTGGGGTTGCATATATGGGGGGCGGTGTGGATTGGCCGATGATTCATCGTCCGCCCGTGTGCGGGGCGTGGCCATAACATATCGTTACTCCGCAATACTAATACCGATCATCCACGGAAATGGAGAATGCAGCTGTGAAATGTTGACAGCCCGATACTAGTGTCAGTAGGCAGTTCCCATGGATGGACAAGCGTGCGGCCAAGATGGCACCCATAGCTGCAAACCTGGGGAATCCACAGCTGTTGCAAGGCATAACCCAGGGAATACAGATACGGTGTACAGTACACACTCCCCATTCAAAGAAAGACCGCTGGGCAGATACCGGCGTACACAACACTCCATGTGCCAGCACATCTATGGGGATCCTGCGCTTCCATACAGTGGAACAGATGGGTCACCTGTGTAAAGATACCAATGGCACAATCTCCACGTCTGCTGGGAATGACATAGGATGGTCAAACTATGGCGTTGACACCAAAGAAAGACATCCTTCGGTGAATTAATAGGATTGATGTCAATACACCATGGCAAACACCCAATGAACAGGGAAGACTTGCTGGCACCCTATGGCCACAAACCATGTCACACATAGGTAGATGGAACAGTCAACATAAACATTTCGTCCACGACAGGTGCATATGGTATCCAAAGGTACTTCATAGACATGTATGCGCTATCACCCGTTGGCCCGTGAGACTTACACATAACATGGAAGTATCCAGGCTTTAAATGTCCACCCTTACACTTCCATTTGTCACTTTCTATGCGAGCAATGGAGATGTAGCCACAGCATAGAAAGCAGAGGCGTACTGCTAACGAAACACACACATGTCAACATCACAGAAAGCATACTATGAACACCGTATTACATGATATTGTACTATGCAACACAAACAAACCGGAAACCTGCAGCAAGAATAGTCCCGTGGTTCGACACAACACAAGTCTTACGTAACATTTGAACAGTTCATTAAAACATGCAGCGTTTTCGTTGTTTCCTAGCGATGTGCAGGAAATATGCTATGTCTAAGAATGTTCACAAACAACAATGTGAGTCTTAACATGATTTTAAATATCACACTGTTGATTGTGAACACTGTAACAATTTGCTTATTCAGTTGTATGGTGAAAGCAGCGGAAACACACACACACACGGAAGGGACGGAGATGAACCTCGCCTATTTACATGAACTCAGTACAGTATGAATCATTTACACAGCGCTACCGAGTTAACTGGCGTGGCGCTGTCAGAGGCATACATGTAGGCTGCTGGCGTCACCCGCAAGACAATATTTGGAAATAGCCAAGGCATGTGTTGCGAGCGTCTAAAAGCATAATCAGTCGCAGAGGCAGCTGGAAACACACACACACACACACACGGAAGGGACGGGGGCGAACCTCGACTATCTACATGAACACACTACTGTATGAAGCATTTACAGAGCAGCTACCGAGTTTGCTAAACAGGCGCTGTCACAGGCATACTTGTAGGCTGCTGACATCACCCGCAAGACAATAGTTGGCAATAGCCAAGGCATGTGTTGCGGGCGTCTAAAAGCATAATCAGTCGCAGAGGCAGCTGGAAACACACACACACACACACGGAAGGGACGGGGGCGAACCTCGACTATCTACATGAACACACTACTGTATGAAGCATTTACAGAGCAGCTACCGAGTTTGCTAAACAGGCGCTGTCACAGGCATACTTGTAGGCTGCTGACATCACCCGCAAGACAATAGTTGGCAATAGCCAAGGCATGTGTTGCGGGCGTCTAAAAGCATAATCAGTCGCAGAGGCAGCTGGAAACACACACACACACACACACGGAAGGGACGGGGGCGAACCTCGACTATCTACATGAACACACTACTGTATGAAGCATTTACAGAGCAGCTACCGAGTTTGCTAAACAGGCGCTGTCACAGGCATACTTGTAGGCTGCTGGCGTCAGCCGCAAGACAATAGTTGGCAATAGCCAAGGCATGTGTTGCGGGCGTCTAAAAGCATAATCAGTCGCAGAGCGCGGCTGGAAACACACACACACACAGAGACACACACACACGGAAGGGCGGGGGCGAACCTCGACTATCTACATGAACACACTACTGTATGAAGCATTTACAGAGCAGCTACCGAGTTTGCTAAACAGGCGCTGTCACAGGCATACTTGTAGGCTGCTGGCGTCACCCGCAAGACAATAGTTGGCAATAGCCAAGGCATGTGTTGCGGGCGTCTAAAAGCATAATCAGTCGCAGAGGCAGCTGGAAACACACACACACACACACACGGAAGGGGCGGGGGCGAACCTCGACTATCTACATGAACACACTACTGTATGAAGCATTTACAGAGCGCTACCGAGTTTGCTAAACAGGCGCTGTCACAGGCATACTTGTAGGCTGCTGGCGTCAACCGCCAAGACAATAGTTGGCAATAGCCAAGGCATGTGTTGCGGGCGTCTAAAAGCATAATCAGTCGCAGAGCGCGGCTGGAAACACACACACACAGAGACACACACACACGGAAGGGGCGGGGAGCGAACCTCGACTATCTACATGAACACACAACTGTATGAAGCATTTACAGAGCAGCGCTACCGAGTTTGCTGAACAGGCGCTGTCACAGGCATACTTGTAGGCTGCTGGCGTCACCCGCAGGACAATAGTTGGCAATAGCCAAGGCATGTGTTGCGGGCGTCTAAAAGCATAATCAGTCGCAGAGGCAGCTGGAAACACACACACACACACACAGACACACACACACACACACACACACACACACACACACGGAAAGGGCGGGGGCGAACCTCGCCTATCTACATGAACACACTACAGTATGAAGCATTTACAGAGCGCTACCGAGTTTACTGAGCAGGCGCTGTCAGGAGGCATACCCCTCGTGAGTGGTATCATTTGCAAAGGCAATGCGCCCGATCGGGTGTTCGGACAGAGTCGCAGTCACGCGGTCTGTTACCATCCCAAGGTCGCCGTACACTAACACGTTAGTGCTGCAGTCGAGAATAACAAGTAACTACTGATCAGTACATCACTGCATACTGGGCATGCTCAGACACTTAGACTCGGCACAGGGCAGACATGCATACACATGTTGCGTCGGCATGGGTGGCGTAATGTGGACCGTCGTGTGTGTCCAGCCACACAACAGAAACCTGGCCATGCCACAGGCGTGGCCGTTGCGTGGGGATAGAGGCATGCACCCGGGGTATTACTGCAGACGGCCGCGGTGTGCACTGTGCTGTGTGTCTATCTACACAGCTGCCTACTGGGCATGCTCAGACACTTAAGTCGGCACAGATCAGACATGCATACACATGGTGCGGCGGCATGGGTGGCGGAATCACGGACCATCCTGTGTGTCCGGCCACACAACAGTAACCGGTCATGCCACAGGCGTTGTTGTTGCTGCGGGGAATATGTAGGTGCAATTAACCATGTGTAGGACTGGCCTACAGTTTGTTGCATGCTACAGACAACCCTCCCAAACACAGGATACCTTCACAGATGTCCTGAGGACACTGGTGAGTGGGCATGCTCTCACAACAGCACCGTTTGGGTGACATGAACCACCCATACATAGCCTGGGAACATTACCCATGGCACAACACAGTCGCCAGCAGTCCCAGGTGTTCACACACCTGGCCACTGTTAAACAGCCATGCACCATACATACCAGGGGATGTCTGACAGTTCTGCCCATCACGCATGGTGAGGATATGCCCCACACAGGATGTACAGCCCTCAATGGTGATGCAAGACCGTATAGTGGATCCACTGGTCATCCACTCACTGTAACCAACACCTGCATGGGGACCTCAGTGATGACCTCTCCACAGAAAACCACACACATCATATGACCGGTGTGGTACCCTACATGTCCTCCATGCCAATGTTGAACAGAGGCCAGACCGGCAAGCGCCTAACGAATGCCTTCCCGACCACCCACATGCATGTCTGCAACAGGCAAACATGATGACATCAGGACCTTGTCCACCACAGGTAGGCACATGGTGTGGTGGACCGCAGCCACTGACTACCTGTACATCAACAGTTGGAGCTACTACATGGCAGGGCAATGACAGTACCAGGAAACCATCACCCATTCATACCGGCGTCACCATACGGCCCCACATACCAACATCCAGGTCCGCTCGTGGGAGTGGTACTGCAGAGGGCACATGAGACAACCACAGGGCCTTCCCTAACTGTGGTAAGGACATGGTTGGGGGCACACAGACTTGCCTGGAAATGGTCCAGAATGGTACAACAGTCACTGCACCCACAGACATTGTCTGCATACCACAGGACATGTTCCATGCATACATCCCCCCCCCAACAGGGAACATATCCATCCCACCAGAGTGTATCCTCCCAAACATGTCATATGGCCTGGGTGATCCCATATCTCTATGGCGTTTGACACGTCAGCAATGGGCACCGATGGTTTCCCTGGCTGTGTGCTACCCATCCTCTTTGAGGCCCTCGGCCCACACATGCGACCACTGTGTCATGTTAGCCTTACTATGGGCTATGTCCCCAATGGATGCCATATGGCATCTGTGGTCCCACTATGCCAGGGTAGTGCTCCTATGGACTGTCAACAGCCACACCCTATCGCTTGACAAGTGTTGTCTGCAAAGCTGTGTGGAGGTCCATACAGGTGGTCATGGTTACAGATAGCGGTGTACAGCCAATGCGGAACATACCCACAACTACATAGTCAAGGCGGATCCTGCCTCCCGAACCTGCTCGTCCAGTCTGGAGTGTTCACCAAGGCCATTGATGGGGATATGTGGGTTTGCACACAGTACCATGACCTGGTGGGGCGTTCAGAGCACACTACACATGGGACCCATGTAAAGGCTCGCCAGCATACATGTGGGGACATATGTCACCCGATGCTTCTCACACAGGTTGGAGGTCACACCACACAGGGTTGGTGCTGAAGGTGCCTTGTCACACTCATATCTGGACCCAGTGGAGGCCCACAGGGCTCACTCCTGTGCCCCCTGCCATATGGCATCCGACCTTCAATGTGCATGCAATCATAGGGGATTGTAGCAGACAAGGTATGCAGATGACTACGCACCGGCCGACATACCCAGCACCCCATGTTACACGAACATCCACCTAGGGCGTCATAGACATGGATGACTGGTGCCAGAGCCATGGCCTGCTACCAAATGCCAGAGAAGGTGCAGCCCTACCCAGTGTGAAGAACATGTTCGTCCCAATGTCACATGTGGGTGATGCGCCATTAAAGATGGTGGACATGTTCAGGAAATGGCTACCACACCTGTTGGCAACCTCTGTCAACACACACAATGGCAATGTGGGTGTGAAGACATTCCATTGTGGCCTCCTGGTCTGGATGGAATGGCAACCACATCAGGGGTGTTCATTGTACCCCTGTACACATCACACACCAGTGCAATGACTGCGTACAATGGCACATGTGGCCTGTAGCTAACCTGGCGCCTGAAGCACTTTCGGAAGGACATAAGCGTTCCACAAGGCGGGGATAGCGGTGCTGGGACATGTGTCACAAGGTGCACGGCCAAGGGGACACCGGCTGTGGATCTTCACAGCACAGCTGCTCCGTGGTGATCTGTGCCTGACATACACGGCCATGTCTGACCTGGGTGACATGGGCACATTCCACCTCCCAGGCCCCATGCGAACACGGGCACAGAAGCGACTGTCAGACACCTCAACCCAAAGATGAGTGGGGCGTGCTGGGGAACAGGGTAGCGACCAGACACACACTACAACACGGGGAGGAGAGCCAGGCCATGTGAAGGAAAGGCCCTGACTGCCTTTGTCCAGGACTGCTAATGGCGTGTGGATGTGTGACTATAGTTATGCGCCAGTCAACCTCTGTGTGTCACTGCTAGACCAGGGACTGGGGACTGATGGATATGGCATCCCCATCCTGAGGGGTGTTAGATGCCACACACAGTCATGCTAGGTCCACACATGTCGTGGGGCACATATCCTGTCACGTTCATGTGTGCCTATGTACCTATGTAGGGGTCCATGCGGATGTGGGTAACTGAGCTATACTGATTTTGCCAGACATGCCTGTGGGTACCCCACGACTATACGTGGGGAACTAATTACAGTGCTCCCAGTAGGCACGTGCAAGTACACCATCAGTATCATACGGGTTAACTGCACCGACATGGTGCTACACATGTAACCACCACACATACTGTGTACACATATCAATGAATGCTGCACCTGTCCTGCATGGTATGTCTGCTGCATGATGTCCGTGCACAACACACATCACATACACACCTGTCACCAGCCATACACACACACCACAACATACACAGCACGTACTATGCGGACACAGGTATCACATACACCTCTCACTATCGTGTCCACCCTGTGCATCATAATATGTCAGCTTAACCGTGCATTGATGGTGTGGCTCACAGTTATCCGGCAGAGACTTAATCATATGCACAGGGTGATATGTGTGCCACAGGCATGGGCTGTACCAATGGATGACATCATGTGTGTGTGTAAGGGCCAGTGCATTGAGTGGGCATGACTATGTAGATTGCATGTGGGTGTGGTGGAGCCCTACAGTTGTGTCTGCTGTGTGTGGGTGTGTGTGTACACAGTTCAGTCATCTGTGATGCCTACACGGGGTATGCTTGGCAGCCCCTGACTGTACAGTGCAGGTGTTACGGCTCACTGTGTCTGCCGGCGGCGAAGTGACCCGCGCCTGCCTGGGGTCGCAGGCACGACCGGGTGGAGGTACAGACTGTCCACTCTCCGATGTCACATGTCCGCTGGAAACGTGCCCACGACGGGGCCGTCCAGGGCCACGTCCACGTGGCCTGCTCTGTCCTGGTGTGGATGGTGTGGTAGCAGCTGCAGTGCTACTGCTACCATCACTGTCTGTGTGGGCATGGGAGGTGGCACGCACGCTGACCTGCAGCAGGTGGTGTTGCTGGCACACGCCCACGTGCCCTATGCCTCACCCCTACCTGGTGTTCCTGCACGGACTGCGCACGCTCAAGGATGGCCAAGCCTCGGTCGATGAGACCAGCCATATCGCCCAATCTCCTATCCAGAACATCGGCAAGATGCTGTTGTGCATTCGCCAATGCCTGGATGCTGTCATTTAAGTGCGGATTGCGGACCTCTGCAGCCTCTGCCCCTCCTGGTTCGGCCGTTCGGCGCGTGCCTGCGCCGCCATTACAGTCTGGAACATGCGTCTGGTTATACCAGCTGCTGGACCTGGGCGGCAGGTGTATGTCTAGCGGTGCTCCCCTACGGGCAGCACCTGCCACATGCCTGCGTGGCACTGCACCAGTCCTTACACTGGCAACATCGTGTGTACCCACACCTTCTGCAGCCACCACACATTCCTGCTCGGGGACAACAGGCGCTGACTGACCGTCATCTATGGGCAGCGGTGTTGGGGTATGTGTCGGCATCTGAACCGTGTGCAGGGATGAAAGGGACGTATGTGTGATGTTCTCCAGTGGCACAGACTCTGCCTGTGACGACCCTGCCTGTGCCTCATGCACATGCTCATCACCACTAGTATCTGTGGGGACACTAGCATCAGATTGACCGCGGGAGGGAGCACCTACAGCACCTGTCAATACAAAGACATACCATCGGTTACAATACAGACACACACACACACACACACACACACACACACACACACACACACACACACACACACACACACACACACACACACACACACACACACACACACACACACACAGCATGCATGTGATTATGCAGGTGGCATGCAGCATTCACACAACACAGACCAGTGAATGCAGACCAGACATTCATAGTGGCAGTATGTACACTGCCCTGGTGGGGACAGTACAACAGGCAGGTGTCATTTAGTAGGCATGCAGTACACACATTCATGGTAGTTTGCATGCATCAGCGTGATACACCGTGTGGCAGCGGGCAAGTTGGGAGTACACATGGCTGCCAACACTATGTAATGTACACCGCAAACATGTGCGGTATCATGTGGGCATGTGAAGATGGTGTCCCACCGCATGCACCACATCACGATGGCTGTCATGGTGCAGTGTTATGTGTACAGTGTACAGATACAATGTATGTGTAACAGTGATGTCTGTGTAGGTGCGTTGCTGTGAGCTGTGTGCATAGCTGTGCGGTGTGTGGTGCGGGCTCTGTGCCACTGCACAGTAGCAGGACACAGCTATGTGTCTGTGCGATGCGTGACCTGGGCGCATTACATTGCCATGTCTGTAAGCCAGTTCAGCTGCTCAGCAGCACATATATAGTGGACATTGGAGGCACCTGTAGTAGCTGTGGAGAGGAATTTCATGTCACTGGTGTACTACATCAGATGTCCAGGGGTCCACTACATTGATGAACCCACTATGTGTGTACAGGGTGCAATGGTGAGTACCCACTGTGGATGTGCTGTGTGGCAACATGCCTGTAGGTATCAACCATGGCCTTGTCTGTCTGACTCATTGACAATTGTGTGTGGTAGACATTGTGCACACGGCCCTGTGGTGGCCCATGTGACATACACCCATACTAGTGTGGCGTGTCACATTCTCTGGATATGCTGACAGTGTGTATGTCTGCTATGTTGTGCATAGGTCATATCATGGTGTGACAATGCTGCAGCCAGACATCCACGTGCATGGGACATGGCATGCGCCATGTCTGGCGTGTGCACCGATGCAGGGGCATGGGTCACATTGGTAACACCTGTGCTCTGGCCAGATCACAGCTCACTCTGTGGTACTGTGTCCATACTGCACTGGCATACCAATGCATACTACACATGCAGCCATTGTGTAACACCTACACCATTGTATGCATAGCTGAATGCACGTAACACACCAATTGGTTGTGTGGTGTCATACCACTCTGATAGCAGGTGTATCTACTGTACATGGGTGGTGTGTATGTCGGGTGGTGCGAGCTGTATACCGTGACGAGGGCACACACAGGTGAGCATGTCATGCCTAGACACATGGGGAATATCAATACAGCAGAACATGCGTTTGACTGGCAACAGACTTACCTGCAACAGACCCTTGTCCTTGCGACCGCCAGGCGTACCTGTAAAGGCATTACACAAAGGTATACACATTAGCCATTACTATCTCCACGGTCAGCACTGTGCATGACACATCATGCATGTGTGTGGTTGCATGTGCTATGCACATGTCTGCTAACACAACATAGCATACAATGGTTTGCATCTTGTGTGGCCATATACCTGGCATGTATTGCTATATCATGTGTTGTACTATGACACCCACACCCACGTCGCCTATCATACAAACATGCAACACTGACTTACCATGCAGCTCCAGGCTCATAGCTCGGGAGACACCCACCTCCACGATGGGCGCAAGTGGTTCTGCGTGTTGTTCCGTGGGTGTCCCCAGACTGGCCAGGAGCTCCTCCGTAGCTGTGAGTGGGGGCTGTGTTGGTGGCCCACCACCTGTCCCACGTTGTTGCCTGGCGATTGCAGCGGCACGCTGTCTTGCATGCGGATCAGGTCTGTGCAGTGCCTGCGGTTGTTGGTAGCTGCGGTTGGTTCCGCCCACGCTGTTCACCCTCCTGCACAACTCCTCCCACATCTCCTGCCGTTCTTGTGCCTGCTGTGGCACATGGCTAAACAGGGCGTTGTAGTTACTCTGGAGGTATGGTATGATGACCTCCTCCTCCTGTCGGCTAAATGGTGGAAGCCGGGGCGTGGCATTATCTGGAAGACATAATGATGGTGGCAGGTCACATTCACACTGCTGTGCTGGCATACTGTTGGAAATACATTGCTATGACATATGCGACATCTGCACAGTGATCTGTGAAGGGCATCGTGGCGGTGACACAGCCGATGTTGTGGCTTCACACCATTGAGCACTGGGTGTCACATCATATCTGTGTGCCACCCCATCACACTGTGCACGCACCATGTAGATGTTAGCCTGCCATGGACATGTGTACCTGGCTGCACCTATGTCCATATCAGTTGGCATATGTCCCCATGTGGCGTCTGTGCTACTGTTCACCTGTCGCTGTGTATATGTCAGTACACATCACGTCTGTCTCCATTGGGACCGTGAGCAGCGGCACCGTACACATACACATGCACACCTGCACATGCATCTGTTGTGCCATGTACTTCCACACAGCGCTGTACGGTGCTGGACAACTTGCCCCAGCTCACCTGTGTTACGTATGTGATAGACATGGAGCAATGTGTAACCATGACACATTAGCAGGAAAGGCCATGCATAGCATGTACACGCACACATTGTGCAGAGCATCACACAGCACCTGTAACATGACAGGGTGCATCGCCACCACATTACTACTGTGTATGGTTGATAGTGAGAGTGCCTTTTGTCCATTGCACCATGTGGGACTGTGATAGCTCATGCAGCCTTGCTGGTCATCTCTGCATGATATGGCAGGGTATGCCACATACATGGCAATGGGTGTGACCCACCCAGGGGCTGGAGGTATTGGCAGGGTGGCTGTCCATTGCTTTTGTCATAGCTGTGTGAATATGGACATTCAACATGTTTATCACCATGGTGTGGACACTGTCCTCCAGCGAGGTATGCTGTCTTGTTGAGGGTGTGTGTGGTGCATGCAGGTATCACACATCCATGCATACACTGTAGCCCTGGCAGGTGCTATGTGCTGGGATGTTGATCGACACAGTGCTGTATGTGTACACACACCGCTATCCCATGCACATGGATATCTGCCTGAACTGATGTGGGTAACACATATGTGTACATACATTGCCGCTGCCACCCACATGTCTGCTGCTGCACTACACACCGCCATCCCTCCCTGTGTGAATGTGGTGTTGGCCTCAGCAGAGGTATCCATGTATGGGGACATGGATGTTCACATAGCAGGCCCACTGATGGTATCGTCGATCTGACCATACACATATGATGCACCCTCACACATACAACCCATTCATATTGTTGTTCACAATGGTGACACGGCTATATTGCTATGCGGAGCCATTCACAGACATACATACACAGAGGCATGCCGCCCATCTGTGTCATTGGCGGACTATTGGTGTGGTTTGGCACCTAACGTGTTTGACTGCAGGTGGCGCAGACCTACTGTGCACATGTCTACATGGTAGGCCTGTTCTCGGTAGGCATCTGTGATGTGCTGTGCACATCTCATACCTGCACATTTGCTTGTTGTCCATCGGTCCACAGGCCAGTGGTGGGACATACAGGGATGTTGCTGAACATATGTACATGCGACCCTGTACAACTGTGGCGCTAGCCTCTCAGATGCTCATGTGTCGTGGTCGTGAACACCGTACACACACATGTGGTTGTGGGGCGCCGTCCATACCCATCTCCACCTGTGGGTTGCTATCATCCCACACACTCCTTGTACTGTATGTTCAGGCTATGCAGCTATGTGGGGCTTGTGTGCATACAATACGATACTATGTGCCTTTGCACCCATCACGAACATTGTCACACAGGTACACCGGCAGCCATACACATCGCAGATTGTTGTCAGCATGTCACATGTGGTACACACCTAACACATCTCCTGCGGGACATGGTAATCTGTATGGGCATGTCCAGTAGTGACATACCACAGCTACCCCTACATGCCGGCTATGCAGGACATGTCTGTGTACATCTACTGTGACATATACACAAGCAATGCCCCCTACCTACATCACATGGTACTACCTGTGGAGTATGTGTGTCTGCATCCATGCTATGGCCATAGATGACAATTGTACATCTATATGTGCAACATACCTCAGTGGGGGTTGTCATGAGCACATGTTCCATGTGTCAATGCATTGTTTGTGTCTGTTGGGCAGTCATTGTTGTGCATGGTTTACATGGCTGACATAGTGTACTGTGTCTGATTCCAGGTACTTCATTGGGCTACCAGCATTGTACATTTCTACAGCACATTCCAGCCATCATGTAGCCAGCTTAGATGACAGTGGGAGGTGTTCCGCCATGTGCACATATGTCACCACGGTACAAGGGTGACTGACACACATTGTCGGGACTGGGTTCTGACTGCTGTGGATGTGTGTACCGGTGTTGACAACCATGACTGCACCAGATGGTGTCTTCTGGATGTGTGACATTCACAACAAACACCCACATTCACATAGCAGCACATCGTCCACGACAATTGACATTCCTGCCTGAACACTGTATGCGGTATGTTTGTATGACCACTGCATATATCACTGGTGGCCACCAGCATGGCTGCCTACAACAGCAGTGTGTATCCTGTGCAAACATGGGTTACACCAGTCACACCACACCTGTGCCAGCTGGCCCTGTAGTGGGTGACAGTGCAGTTCCATTCATCATGTAACAGTATACATCGTGCACCAGTATGTTGCAGACATGTGAGCGGCTGTGCTACTCAACATATGCACACATGACACATCACCTGGTACACCGTGTCTGCCTTGCCACCTGCTATTGTGACCACCCTGTGATGACATTATGCGGCCCACATGGGCGTGGACATGTGATGGCTCAATGGTGAATTAACCGTCCAGGTGTGTGTCTAGCCAGGTGTCCAGTAGCCACTGGTCTGCATGCAGGGATAGTCTACATTGGCCTACTCTGTCACTGGGACTGTTGACTATGGTCATACTGTTGTTATGCAGGCATGTGCTGTTTGTCCAGTCTGATAGTCGTGTTGAACCACACTACCGTGGCACACATGGCGTGTGGACATCTGGCTAAGGTGTGCAGCCCACATGTACATCTTCTCATGCTATGCTGCCTGTGCAGCGGTGTCACATGTCTGTCTCTGGCAGGGCTGTCACAGGTAGGCACAGCATGCAGTGATGTGTAACAATGCTTACACCCTCCACTGTGCTGTACACTAGCACTGCACACACAGTACAGCACACATGTCATTTATCTACGGTGCCTGGGACCTGCCTCCATGCCCTACACGGCACACCTGCCAGTCCAGATTGTACACAGATCATACCTCCCAGTCACATACCTGGACTGCAACACACACAGGTGGGTGGTTCCCACACCACACCGTGATTTACACACATACTGTATTTTCCCATGACACATTGCATCATAGGTAGTCCATGTTCAGATACCCATGTTTGTGGCCACTACACACATTGTGACCTAGCGACAGTGCAGACACTGTACACCACAGGTTACATGCCAGTCGGGTTGGCATGCTGTACATTGCACCTGGGACAGTTGCTACTGCTATGTATTGCCAGCAACACGACCTTCCCTAGTATGGACTCCCACGTACCCACATGCTTGGCCATGCAGTGCGCATAGCTGGGTGACACATTACACGACACATACCATACCTACACTACCCTCAGCATGCACCAAACCTCCATGTGTCTGTATGCTGGGCCTACACACCTCCCCTCTGTTTGCTGAACATCCATGCTTACCATCCCTGCTAGCCACACCCTAAGCACACAACCATAGCAGCATGCATGGTACATACACACTACAGCCGGTATTACTGACATCCACTGACAGAGGTAGTTGAGGGCATGGCACCACGTCCGATGGACAGTCTATGTGCCTATGCCAACAGTGATCACAGTGCACTTCTGCTACATTTACACACTGGTAGGGACCATGCTATTCCACACTGAGACATGGTGGTGCTGGCATTTTCACAGCCGCCACAGTGGTATTCCTGTTCCATGCACACGTGCTGTATGGGCACATGTGCAGGCTGTTGCACGGTAGTTTTGTTCACCTGTGTGTTGTGTGTCACTTGACAGTCATGGTGTGTCCTGCTGGTGCATGACATACTCCACAGCTAGCTACCTACACATGACTGCCAGACATTGCAGTGTGGGCCCTCACGCAGTGTGGTGGTATGTCTCTGCTGTTTGACTACATCCACATTCAATGCAGCATACCACGGTCATGCAGGCATTGGCGACACAGATGTTGCTGGCATCCTGCCTGCCAATGGGGTACCTACCAACAATACACACTCTCACTCACTACAGGGTTCCAATCCTTGGCTGGACATTGTATTAACCCTGTGGACACATACATAGTACTGGCATGCACATGTTATGTCTGGGAACACAGTCCCAATGTCACCTCCAACCGCCGTGGTTGTTGTATCCCGCCAACCTGGCTGTTACATGTCTCTGCAGCAGCACCGTCAGTGACTGCTAGCCCATTCATGTCGTTGTGCACCCTGACCACCACACTACCACATCTATCACACTACACATGGATGGTACTGCATTGCACGTATGGGGCTGCATCTCTACACCCATGACTGGGCCATTCAGTATGGCACTGGGCCACATCTTGACATACATGCTTCACACACTCATTGACTACCTGCATGCCTTTCCTGGCACCCTTGTTGGGCTTCTGTGCCACAGCACACCACATCCCATGCTGGCCACCTGTCATATTATTGCATGGGTGGTTGGGGTGGTACAGAGGTATCACATCAGACATGATCCGCTCTTTGCCCTTCAGCACCATTCCACTTTATGCTATTGACAGTGTACACATCCAGCATCACATCGTACCCTATGTATCGGCATGTTACGCCATGTGCCTTCTGTACAGTTCACACAGTGGTGCAGGCATATCATGCTGTCTACAACATTTCAGGGTCGTGTGGCATTGCACGTTCCTCAGACATGTGGCCCCTCATGCTCAACATTTGCATACGTACACTACCTGCTGTCACACAGTACTGTACATGCCTACATATACCACTTCTACATACCTGGCAGCATTCTAGCTCATCCTACTCATGTTGCTGACACCCATACAGGTGTCAGTGTGGCAGATATATCATGTAGATATCATTGCATCAGTTACATCACACATAGTGCATACACATCACCTTTGCATACTGACGGTCATGCGGTGTGTATCACATGGATACTGTCCCTATACAGGCATATCACGTTGTACATGGTTGATGTACACACACATAGCCCACATGGTGCTGTGGTTGCCATATTACACCATAAGCGTGGGTACACATGTGCAGGACTACACATTTCTGGACCGTATGTCTAGCTGATACCTTGGGTGCCCTTGTACCTGTGCCATACACACATGTACCGCGGGCCGTGTTACAATGACACATGTGTGGTGTACCTTACACAATGGATACAACGTTACATGTCTCAGTATAGTCATGCTGTGCTCTCTACCCAGCTCAGACAGTTGACATATGCAAATGACAGTCATGTAACACATCTGTGCTCACCTGCATGCCACTAACACAGGGGTGTAATGTACTCTGCCATGGGCCATGTTCTCCACAGTACTGATGCATGTAGTACTCCTACATGGCGTTTGCTGTGGGCAGGGGAGGAGCAGCCCTCGATGTGTACACAGATGCCAGATTGCGCAGCCAGCGCGTCTGTGTGACATCCACAGACTGGACACACACCATGCTGTGGGACATAGGTCCTGTGCACATCCCACAGGGGCACACTGTGTCACTAGTCATGTGATAGCTGCCTTGCTGGTAGGGTGACACACACCCATGGTACCACCACAGCGGACGTATTGTATAGACATGACAGTTGACATCCAGTTCTGCCGTTCAGTGGACACTACCATGGGGGTGTCAGTACTGTGTACATTGCACATGTGTTTACACACGGCCCTGCTGGACATCATTGTGGCACACATTGCACCTGCTATGGAGCGTTTGGACATGGTCACTTGCTGTTACCTCCATTTGGTACCTATTCTGCTACTACATTGTCCCATATGTGCAGGCCATACATATCTTGTGTATGTATATAACATTAGCCATCGCTCCATCATGCATGCTATGCCTGTGATACTGTCTATGATTTGTGAACATATCCATCATGCCAGCTTTGCATTACACATAATTGACATAGTCGCCCCTACTGCGTGGGATAGGTGCGTCTCGCGCGGACATTCCATATGACATCGACGGTATATGTCCATGCACATGTGTGCTGTGACACTATACATAAATGTCCTATGCTGTGGCACTTCAGTGTTGGATATCCACTGCCAGCATCGGCGTGGGTGGTGGCATTGTTCTGTGTTTGCAACCCCTATGGCAGACCTGGGGTAGGGTTACCACCTGTGCCACTTTGCAAGGGACAGTCCCTCCTTGGGCAGTTGTGTCCTGACAAATTTATCACAAATGGCAAATGTCCTGAGATTGTGGGACATCACTATATCCCATTCTTATGTAAGAGTTGCATAACATACTTATTTATGTATGTACATTCCTAACTGTTACAAGACACACAATAAGCAACTGAACTGCTACAAGACTACACTTTTCTTTATGCAAAGAGTAGAGTTCTAACCTTTGTACTGACCATGGGTATGTGTCCACCTGTAACATCTGAAGTGTGTCCCGCGATTTCCCACTTTGGCCTTTTGAAAGGGTGGCAAGCCGGCCCTGGGGTTATCGCGGGTGTTTACATGTTGTCCCACTGCTGTGCACACGTTGTCCACAGTTGTTGGTATGCTGCGCGTTTAGCATTACATATCAACCTTAGCCTCTCTCTGCCTGATGGACAGGTATCTTTACCTACACACACCGTTCACATACTGTACAGATTCGTCATACGTGTAATGCGTTACACACCAGTACATGTCGTGGGTTCGACATACCTTTCCGACCTTTTGTTTTGAGTTCGTCTCTATTCCCTGTTTCTCTTTCTCTACTTTGTATGCGATCGGTATGAACATACGGTTTGAATATCCAGGAGTCTTCCTTATATTAAATCGTCGCCTGATGCATCTGGGCTACTCAGGCCAACAGCTGTTCCCCGGCGTGCACTTATGCGCATATCAGCGGTGATCCCCCTTCCTTTCGTTCGTTCTGGCGTCGGCACTAGGCCATGGTTCTTTCCTCGTGTGGCCGTTGGTTATTTGCAATACCTTCGTGAGGATGGTATGTATTGTATCATGTTTGTGTGACTGCATCCGCTATGTGTGTTGTCGGGTACATTTCGCTGTGGTGTTAGCCGTGGATTGTGTGTGTTGGGTATGGTATTGTGTTCGACATGTGGGTCCCGTGTCCTGGCGGCGTCTGTCGATGGCGTTGTGCATTCAAATGTGTTACATGGCTGTTATTTTCCTGTACATAGCGAATGCATGGATGCATGAGCCGCTGCTAGTGTTTCCCAGGAGCTTGTTGTGGGTATGCGGCTGTCATTCACTGCCTGTATGTGTTTGCTACGGTTTTAGCTGTTATCCCTTTGATATGTGCAATGGGGTATATCTGCGGATGTGGGTGGCCAGTGCAGGTGTGAGTCTTGCATTTATACATACCAGATATGCTTGTGTGTGTGCTCCATCCGTGCTTGGGGAGCTGCGGGTTACCTGTGTGTTGTTCGGGAATGTTTGTTTTGTTGATGTCGTCTGCTGTCGGTATCGCCTGCATGTGTGCTTCCTGCACGTATTCCTCCTTCACATCGGTTATATATCTGCGGATGTTCGTCCGTGCCTACCATCCATTGGCACTTTGTCGCTGATAATTCACGGTGATTGTGGTCCTATACTTGGGGCGGACTGTATGCTACCGGTAGCCTCCTATTAGTGTGCCGCTTGCTTACGTCACGGTCGTGGAACACACAGCGGTATTTACGGACCGTGACTGTTCACGATCGGTGCGGGATGGCACATTCGTATTTTCGCCGTACATGCCTGATGCTGTGTAGCGTTGCCGACGGACCGTGTGGAGTGTGCGTTATGGCCGCCATACCTACGGTCGTGGTTTGTACATCGTCCTTTGCATCTCCTGTTTGCTATGGCCCTGTGGTACACTTTGGGACATTTCGCTTTGCATCATTTTACGTCCACGTGCATAGCCACTGAGGAGATGTCAGTACTACTTTGTGGGTACTGCTGTACATCGCCTATGGTTCCTGTACTGTATGCCTCGCCTGTTATTACACTCCGGCTGTGACATGTCACCTTCATACACAGTTTACACTGGCACACACATTACACACACACAGCGGAACACACGACAACCTCACCTCACACATACACATATTGCCGCCATGGCTGTCAACCTTCTATTTCCGGTGTGTGTGGAACACACACAGTAGTAATGTGAAACACATGGGCATAATGTGGAACACATAGTAATGGCATAGTGACAACTTCAGCTAAGTAGGTCATAGGTTGATTATGATATGCTGATTTACTTACAGTGAAGAACCTTTACTAACTTACTATGAGTACATTCTATTTACCAGGATGTCATTTATATACATTCCTAACAATGGTTGTTTGAGAGACATTTTCAATGTGGAACTTGGAGGAACTGCGAGGAACATGCACTGTTTTACACCCCAGATGAGGTCGTTCCTCATAATGTCGTACACTTCACTGGTATGCTTTCGCTTTCGCACCGACGGTTGAACACAATACCTCGTTGGCGCATCGCGGTGGCGGCGTGTATCTCCGCACTCATGTCCTATGGATATGACACGCACATATGTAGGGTTGCCACCTTTTCAAATGGCCAAAGTGGGACATTTTAGTAGATGCGTCAGATTTTGCATGCCAACACATACCCACGGCCAGTACAAAGGACAGCGATTCACTTTTTGACGGAATACAAAGCTGTAGCATTACAGTTGCTTATTCTGTTTATTATCATATTTAGATGTTTCTTCTACAAAATAACTGTTTTCTGCAACTAATAAAGTAATTATGGGAAATGGTTTTGTCCTACAATCTCAGGACATTTGCCATTTTGTCAATGTTTTGCAGGACACAACTGCCCAAAGGTGGACTGTCCCTCTGGCGTGGGACAGGTGGTGACCCTACACATATCCCGTTACTGTACCGTGGACGGTGACCATCCCGACAGCGGATATGTATTGCTGCAGGTTAACATTTCCATGGCTGGCGTTACCTGCCCTGCCCACCCTCCAGGATGATCGGGTTGTCGGTCACTATGTTTAATATGTGGTGATTTCGCGTCTTACTTATCTGTGAACTTGCATCCCTGGGTTCCATATTACCCTGTTGTCCTTTCTATCTGTGTATGCGTACATATATTTCTACATGTGTACTGATATGTATTTCCGTATCTGTGTATGCACATGCGTACATGTGTGGTCGACTTGCGGCGATAGTGGCAGCATATGGCTCGCCGTGTGCTGTTGAACGGCGTGCGTTGAGGTGTTGGCGTTCCATGCTCTGCTGGCTATTGGGTGTGCAGTGTTTGGCGGTGCCTTTGTTGGAGTCACACATACGTCCGCACATACGGTACACATTACGGGCGGACATGTTTGTGTGGCGTCCATTTTACTGTGTGTGCAGGTCAGGAGGTGTCAGTCCATGGGGCCTACACTGTCAAAGTATGTGCTATCGTTCCCTCTTTGCCAGGGCGTAGGCATATTGGATGCGCCTCTGTCTACCTACTGGGGCTGGCTCAGTGTGTCCGTGGCGCCCGCGCCCTGTGCCTGTGCTTGCCCTGGCAGTTGTGGCGGGCTTGGTGGCCCTCCGGCATTATGTCCCTGCAGCAGCTGTTTCCGCAGAATCATATTGTGTAGCATACAACATACTATGAATATGTGGGCACTTGTGCCTGGAGAGTACTGCAAGGCTCCACGGATGTATCCAAGCACGGAACCGTGATTTCAAGATCCGAACACACGCTCTATGATTATTCTCGTTTGTGCGTGTGCCTCATTATGGCGTTCTTGCATGTGTGTGTGTGCATTTCTGATGGGTGTCATCAACCACGGCTCCAGTGCGTAGCCAGCATCCCCACAAGGTGACCTTGTGTGATGTCCCCACTGGCGAATACCTGATACAGCTGTGAGGCATGCCAGATATGGGAGTCGTGGTAGCTTCCAGGGCTGCCAGCACACACATCCATGATAATGCCCTGCGCATTGCACGACCTGGCAATTGATGGAGGGTATCCCTTGCGGTTTATGTAGCGTCTACCCTGCTCCCCAGGTGGTGACTTGATTTCTATGTGCGTACAGTCTATCGCACCCAGGACCTCCGGTATTGTGCCACGGTGGAAGCGGCGCATATTGCTAGCCAACTCCTCCTGAGATGTGGGGAACTTTATGTGCTCATGGGCATGTGGTAACATGGCATCCAGGAACTGGTGTAGTACCCTGGATGCTGATGCCTGTGAGATGCCCATTATGTCCCCGGTGGGCCTTTGAAAGGTACCTGTAGCCAGTATTTGCAAGCTCACACATACCTTTGTGTCCACTGGGATGGGCTCCCCTCTGTTGTCTCTTGTTCTCAGGCGCGGCCGGCACAGCTCCACTATTTGCTGTAACGTGTCCCTGTCCACCCTGTAGCGCTCTACTATCTCCAGGTCTCGCAGCCCTTGGTAGGTCACCCTTGGTCTGAACACTCTCCTTCTCCTGTGAGGCCTACGGTCGTTGTCGCCACTACCCTCCGCAACCCCGTCTGTGTCAGCGACATACCTATTCATCAGCGGCACGGCGGCATCCAGCATATACATGTTAAAGTTCCCGTCTGTTTACACCCTACGGTGCGGCGTTTGAAATCGCGCTGTGTGTTGTCGCATTCACATTTATTACTGTTGTGCTGTATACCGGTGATGTCATTGGGTGTGTCTGTGCGGCCCTATCCATGGATTATTTCCGTGGTTTTACGCTTGCAGCTCCAGCGGTACTGCCTGTAGTGTTACATTACAGTTGCCTGCATTGCCTTCGCCTGGCATCTTACATTACTGCATCCTGCAGGCACATGGCATATGATGCATTTTATCTGCGGCCGCAGTTATGCTACCTCTGTACTTGGCTGTGCTATTTCGGTTCTTTGCTCTTTGCATTTCTACTACATCCCCTATTATCTTTGCTCTCATATGCCTCCCTTTCCCGTTCTGCAGGAGTCTGCATGCAGACTTATCAGCTGCGGCGTTTGCCCTTCCTGCATTGATTGGTGTTAATTGCTCGTTACGGATACATTTACACTGCTTCCGCATTTCCTCGTATTCTCCGCATTACCTTCCTATATCCCTGGTTGTTGCGGTGAGGCCGTCACATGACTGGTTTCGGGAGCGTAGTCATCCTCGTGCACATGCATTTTATGCAGCGCATTCTGTACTGTCAGCGCATCTATTTCCTAACACGCCAGTCATGATGCTGTGATGTGCATTGTACAGCCCAGATTTGCTGTCCTCAATATCCTTCCTCCTACAGTGGCACACCCCTGTGGTTGACATGTATCTCGTGTACGCCACTCCTCGGTGTAGTACCGCTTCGCCGTTTGCTCCATCCTTATGCTGGCGCCGTTTTTGCGATTCACTATTATCTGCCTCATTTGCATGGAATTGACTACTAATACCTGGTTACGGCGCGGACACCGCCTCCACTCCTTGACAACCATTGCGCTGGGGTTGCAGCTTTACATACATACTATGGTGTGTGGTGGCTGTGCAGCTGATTTGTGTTCTAATGCTCTTTTCGGACATTATCATATTATTTCATTGCTTTACAACTTCTGTGCACACATCCGGGGTCTGCTGTTCTTTCTACGTCGTGCCATTTATGTCATTTTTACATTTTGGGCATATTTTCTTTGGACATTCTCGGTGCCTTTCCACATTGGCATATTGCACCTATATGATACCTGACTTTGACAGCCTTCCGTTACTCCTCCGGTATGTTTGGGTAAATGTAAACCGTTTTTGGTTTACATTGCGTGCCATACCTTCGCCTGCGCCGCCGTGGATCGCTATTTGCCCTCATTTGCATGGTGCAATACCGCACACAGTGTGTTTTGCATACCTACGCCGGGCGGGGCGGTCCGGCGCCGCGGTAGTGCACGTGGAATTCATTCATACCTGAATCGCTAAGCAGCCATATTTGGCGTTATAACGCCGACGCTATGCTGGCGCCTGGCGCAAGGTTCATGAATCCCAGGGAATATGAATCAGCTGAATACATGTTTTATCAGTAAACAAGAATATAGGGAGTTTTAACATTTGCAATTTACATTATTTTCCATAAATTCAAGCTGCTCTAAGGCTCTTCTAAATACCCAAGGTAGTATGTACAAGTGAAATTTTTCAATGCCAGTTGTAGAAATAAGGCTGTTAAATCTAGTTATTACATTTAGAAGGATGTACGGCTCCTACTGCAACAATTAGTCTGCAAAATCTAGTGTGTCATGTGTTTTCCTCTCTAGCTGCAAGCCTTTTCCCTACCCCATCAATCCAGATTTGCTCAAATGAATATGTAATGTGTTTATATCCCAGTCAACAAATGCTTAACTGGACTGATGATGTACTCATCTAGGTTAGTTATCAGAGAAAGTCAGTCAGCAATGTCTTGCAAGATATACAGACGTATAAAATGTTTTCCTGTAATAGGATCACTGGCATTATTGGATAGCAGGATGCAATACTAAGCATACTACTGTTGAACTTGGCTTTGAATGGGCACTGAGAGGCTTTGATAGCTATGCAAATTTATTGTCGAGAATTAATTGTATGAACTGATAACTAACTTTATCCAGTAGTGTAGGGATTGATTCTCTCAGTTCCCATTTGCTACTTTGTAACTCTGGGTTCATAGGTTCATAGGTGTGTACTAGGCCAATGGCCCTGGAGCATTTACAAGCCTAGCCCATAGAAGTGCCCTGGCATCATGCTGCCATTAGTTCCCGGTGCATTTATCACGTAGAGCCACTGGAGTGATGCCCGGGGTGAACGTTCTATTTCCCATCCACTCATTAAGATTTCTCTTGAAAAGGTCCAGTGAGATGCTCTGCTTGACATGTATGGCAAGTCTATTCCAGAGCATGGGCAGTCTCTGGGTTATGTACCTGTCCCTCCAGCATGTTCTGTTGATTGTGGTAATGAGGTTAAGGTCCCTGAAGCATGTGGTGCAGAGGGATTGGGATTTCTTTAGGTGTAACATTTTTAACAGGGCTGGGTCAGACATGGCTTCATAAGTCAAGCAGAAATCACCTCTTAATAGACAATATGAGGACAGACAAAAGCTGGAGTTTTTTTTGTCTGTCCATGTAGGGCATGTGTTTAACACCTAGGGTCCTCTTCGTAATCTACTTTTGTGGCCTTTACAGCCACTGCAGGTGTTTAGTGAGGTACATGCCAAATGGGGGATTATACTCGATGATTGGTCTAATGAGGGAAGAGCAGAGAGAGATGATGACCTCTTTCTTCTTGGATGCAAAACATTTGGTAATGAGATGTACCACATAGAAGGACTTTCTGACCACAGTGGCGATGTGGTGGTCGAAGGAGAGGTTGCTGTCAACCTGTGCCCCCAGATCTCTTATAACACCTCCAGTGTTCACTGGACTACCATCAATGTGGTAATTAGTGGGAAATTAGTTTTTCCCAGAGGGAATGACGATGCATTTTTTGGCATTAAGCTTAAGGTCATGGTTTCGACACCAGTTGTTGGTCTCAGTAAGGCCTTTCTGTAGGATGTCTACATCACTTGGGGAGTTAATAATGGCCCCCAGCATGCAATCTTCAGCAAACTGTGTCAGCCAGAGACTCTTCGTGTTGGCCTGGATGTCTGAGAAGTAGATGCCAAACAGCAGAGGACCCAGGACTGATCCTTGTGGGACTCCACTCGTGACTGGTCGGCCGTCTGACTTAGAGTCTGCTACTTTCACACTATGGGTTCTATCTGTGAGCCAGTTTGCAACCCATCTAGTGATATAGGGGGTGATGCCTAGTTTGCTGAGTCTATCAATAATTCCTGAGTGGGAAATGGTATCAAAGGCCTTGGCCAGATTGAGGTAGGCTGTATAAACTGCCTTGCCCTCATCCACAGCTCTGATGACTGACTCAAAGAAGTCAACCAGGTTGAGCAGGCATGATCTATCCTTCACAAAACCAAATTGTATGGGATCCAGAGTTTGTAATTTACCTATATCCTTGATAATTAGGTCCATGATGATGCACTCCATATCCTTATATATCAGACTCATCAGGCTAATGGGGTGATAATTCCCATGGTCTGTAGTCGCTCCCCCTTTATGGAGAGGGATGACTGTAGCAGTCCACCATTCTGTAGGGACAAAGCCTGAGGTGAGGCTGTGATTGAACAGTGCACACAGGTGTGGTGCTAGTTCACCTTTCAGTTCATGTAGAACACAGCCAGGGATATTGTTGGGTCCCATGGAAGCTGTATTCTTGGCCTTGGACAATGCAGCTTTAACCTGTGCTGCTGTAATGCTGGGTGCCTGGCATTCTTATGGTATTGTGATTGGTCCTTTGGGAGAGGAGAGGGGTAAAGTTGGCACTGAATCTGTCAGCCAGTATGTTGGCAATATCTGTTGGTTCAGTACAAGAGGTACTATTGTGCAGTAACTCGGAGCAAATCTGAGTATTGCCATGGAGATTCTTGATATAACTGTAGAACGTTTTGTAGTTGTGTAAGTTACTTATCCTCACAGTTCTCTAAGACCCCAGTAAAATGTCTCTCAAGCTTGTAGTACAATGCAGTTAACAAACTACATCAACAAATTCACTCATAAGTAACTAAAACAATTAGGTATAGAGCTCTTTAAGGCATCTGGGGCACTAGTTGTGAAGAATTTGAATGAGGTGTATATTTGAATAAATATAATACAAAGAAGAGAGTGCTTTACAGACTTCTTTGCCTTATGTTAATTTTGCTTGTCCTGTTAAACCCACCAGTCATGGAAAATGGTTGTATTGCATTTAATTTAGGTGAGAGAATAAGCAAAGTTTTGATAATGTTTCCTGGATCTCCCATTTGAGGCAGGCAGCATTATCCTGCTGGATATGTATGAGTTTTGCATTAAAAAGTCAGTATTGCATCTCTTCTCATGTTAGATCTCAGGGATTATGAGACCAGATGCACTTACCCTTGGAGCATGACTGAGTAGGCTTTATTCCCAAGCCAGGGTATTTTTGTATGGGAGCTTCTTGAATGTTACTCATTTTCTGTGCTTACCAGATGGTCCAGAAAGGGTGTGGGGTGATTACTTTGCAATGGCTGAGGAAGAGGTACAGGTTGTCACTGAATGAGAATTTTGAACAGTAACTGCTGGTTTACCCTAATATGGCAATCAAAGTGGAGTCAACTCTGGATAGGGCATAATGGCACCATTTATTTGATTAATGATCTATGAGAAAGAAGTAGAGTGCATTGGACATTTGATCTTCAGCTCCTTCTAATCCTGGTAAGCTAGGCTGCATCAGTTAGCAGTCACCATTCAAGCATCATTTGCATTTCCGCTATGCTTCAATGCAATTAGCATGTGAAGGTTAAGTCTTGCTAGAGACTAACCATGGAACAAAGTCCAATGAACTGAATCATAGACAGTTTGGACTGTGTAGCAAAGGTTTACTTTGTCTCCAGAAGATGTTCAATGAGTTAGGGGATTTAGTGTTTAAGGAACACCTACCCAAATCAAATTATCTAAGCAGACATTTTGACAGATTGTTCAAGCTATTCCAAGGGGATTAGCCATTGATGGTGATGAATCTCCATTCAGTGGTCCAGGTATCTGAGCTATAAAGCTGATATGTTGCAGACATAAAAATGAAAGGCCTTTATGAAATTCATTAGGTCACAGGTAAGAGTGCATTTGGGAATTATGTTACCATGGAAAAGGGAACTGTACATCCTGAGTGTTTTACCATCCAACATGCCAAAATTGCACTAGTAATTTCACTAAGTAATTTTATGTCAGATATTGTCAGGCTTAGTAGGCAAGAACTCTCCCCTCCATGTGCAGAGGTTTGGAAATGAAAAGTACCATATATTTTGCATGTAGCTGGTGATTACTGAGCTGTGATTCAGAGTATACTGGGAAGACCAGATATTTGTAGCAAATGTTTGGCAGCCCTAGGGCATTTTATCTTGTATAGAAACCTCACAAGGGTGTAGGCATTTCCTTATCCTTTGGTTTTCCATTTAATGCAAACTCTATAGCGTTGTATACTTTAGGGTATTTCACTGCCTTAGAGCCACTGGAGTGAGATTCCTAATCTGTTTGAAGGTTCTTATTTTTATTAATATTACTGTTATTGACCACTGTAAATGAATGTGCTGTGATGTTTTTTATTTACATTTCATCTGTTGCCTCAAGACAAGGCATTCCTATAACATACAACCAACCAACTACAGAGTGTTTTTTAATTGCTGTAACATTCATTAATCAGTTTAACTGATCTGTTAGGTGTGCGCTATTCTCTTTGGTGCTACATGGACTTGAAAGTGGCTATTCTCTACTCCTATCTTACCATTCCCTTTTTGTCCTAATATTTTTCCCTACTTGTCTGTTCTTAATTTTTGATCTTTTTTTCTGTTAGTATGCATAATATCGCAATTTAAAACATACTAGGTTGAAAGAATGCCACCAGTCATGACTAACTCACATATTTGGCAACTTATGATATACTATACACAAAAACCTCCTTAGAAAATGATGAATTCTATTGCTATGAATAACAGTGCACCTAAAATGCATGCATGTATTTGAAACACAAAGGAGCTGTACTTGTGAGCTGTGTCTCCCACTATGTTTTAGAAGGCTATCATTTTGACACACCCAGCTGGTGATTTGGTCTTTTCATATATGAGTTACATATACAAGCACACTATGTACACATTGCATTATCAAGGTAATGCAGCACACATTCCATGCTCAGTGTATGAGCAGTACTGGCAGCGTAATTTGACAACTAGCAGGAAGTTGTACATCACTGTGGCACAGCACATCCATGTGACTGATAAAATTCAGGAGTTTTTTTTGTCATCCTTAAGATTCATATAAGATCTGGTATTGAGTTTTGGGTGGTATCCATTTAGTTTCTACTCTCTGTATGTGTGCTTTGTTCAGTCCTCTTCAAACCTTACATTCTTTCAGCCAGTACCAGCTGCCCTCCTCAACAGTGTACCAAAGTGCAATTATTATAGAGCAGCTTCCATCTGAAGCCCATACATCCTTGTATCTTTGTTCATTTATGTGCTCGACATGTGTAGAATTCAGAAGTATTTCAGCTACTATGATCAATAAATCCATGCAGTAACACTCCTGAATTAGAAGAAGAAAGTACCCCTTTCAGAATATGTCATTCTTGATTCATACAACAGGAGTTCAGAATAACTCAGATAAGAATAAGTTGTATAGTGTAATTAATGGTGGGTGATAGGGCTGGGACAGTTGCTTACAAATATGAGCTTAAAGTGATTTTCTGTGTATCAACATATTTTAATGATTTAGTAATCTGATGCATGCAATGTCATAATTGTTGTCTATTGGGAAAGCAGTAACAACTTGTCATTCCAACAGTTATTCATTTTAACATTACTGTAAAAACACACACATCAGTCTCTAAATGATCAGAATCCTGCTATTTTATTTTCTGAGTTCTCATTTTGTCTCTGCAATAAAGTAATACACATCTGCGATTAGACATAGCACAAACATATACAGCTAACTGCACTGTTTTAAAATCCTGAAGGTTGCATTAGTAGTATCTTGTCATTTTATTTTCATCTTCTAGGAATTCACAATAACAATCTTGTTAAAAGACAATGGCATTTGTCCGAAGTATCATATTTGTGGTCTTTGCATTTGGAAACAGAAGAGGCTGAACAATATCCGCTTAACAACATACACACATTAACTGCAAAGCATTGATTCAGTCATTGTGTATAAACATTAAAGGACCAGCTAATGGAAATAGGCCTGTTTAATCTGTTTTATGCCAGCTAGCATTTGTTAATCAGCTATCACTATAAGAAACCTGCTTTTAAAGATACATTTTTGAGAGTTGGATATGAACCGTTTAGTAATGGTTCAGAATGCTGCAAGCATTTCTACAACATTTTTAAGCAAGTGACAAGTCAGGCACGAATAAAGGACTGATTAACATAAAAGCAGGTCATGCTGAAATTCTTATATTTTCATTTGCATGTTTATCTCAATTACTACAAAAAGACACCATGCTGAAGTTATGGATGATTGAATTCAAATATATTCACGCAAACTATTATCAAAATAACATAATTCATATTAAACCTCTTCCTGAGAGAACTATTTATAAAAAAATGTATGAAGGGATTGAACAACAATTGCAAGTTTTCAGCTAGTTAAATATTTTCTGTTGTCCTCTGATGATAAATTCAATGTTTTTTTTTTGTTTTTTTTTTAGCACAGACAAATCCTAAATAAAAGAAAATATATGGGCTGTCCTTTTTGGATGCGATTTATCTACATGACATTCCAGTGATAAATACCTTGACTTTTTTCCCCTGCTGCTTAAGGTTCTGCTTACTTGATTGATTTTTGAGAATATATACATTTCTTAGGAGTACACAATGTTTATTGTGCTTATCTCCTAATATGCTTTCTTTGCCTTCCTTCTCAATTTAAATCACTTCTATAACACTTCATAGAAATCATAAAATAGTGCATACCTAAATATGGCCTGCGACTTGAATAGGACATGCTGGAGGGACAGACTTGTCTCCCTGCAACTGCTGTGTCTTTGGAATAGGCTGCCAATTCATGTGAAGCAGAGGACCTCTATGGCACTGTTCAAATGGAACCTGGACAAATGGATGGGGCGCTGTAACTTTTCATCAGGGATAACACCCACAACCCTTCTGGACATGGGCAGACATTACTAAATGCAATCCTGGTTATTGACAAGATTATCTATGGTATTACATTGGGATAAAATGGCTAGGCTTGAATTGACCTCCAGGTCAATAGCCTAGTACCTCCTATGATGTGTGATCCTATGTACTTCAGATCCCCTAAGGAATATGTTGTATAGTGTTGCAAGAACAGATCAACATTTCACCCTAGAGGTATACCACAGGCATCCAGTACAAATCCTAGCCAGCTATGTTAGATGAGACGTAAAGTGAAAGAGCAAATGCAATTTAGTCGAAACAGCACCCCTTACCTTTTCTCCTCTTGTTTTATTGTAGAATCTACTATGTTGTTTGATATTCCACCAACACACTTTAGCTGTGCTACTTTGCTGCCATTCTTCTGTTACATTGTATAGTATAAGTATAACTGATTGCCCCTTTGCTGTCTTGTCTCTCTTCTCCATTACATCTATTCATTTGCATCCATAACATCATGCATCCAACACCACTGTGTTTAATATAAATTCCCTCCCACCTGTTACACTGCTGATATGTCTCTAGTGCACTGATCCAGTAAAATGTTTTGCATGGGCCCAGATAACATTCTAATCTCCTCTCTAATCAAGTTTGTCTGGTTTGAGCCTCTACTTAAACTGTTCATCCTCAGCCTATCCACAGGGTTTGTCCCTGGTGCCTGGAGAACAGCCACTGTGACTTCTCTACACAAGGATGGCCCTCCTACAGACCTAAATAATTATAGGCCATCAACCTCACCAGCCTTATATGCAAAGTTATAAAATGTGTCATAACAAAACTCATTTATGCAGATATAGGCAACTTAACTGATCTAGGCCACACTTAGTTTAGTTTTGTTACATGTAGGTCCTGTCTACTGAATCTAATAAACTTCTTTGAAAAGATTAAAGGGGCAGTGGACTATAGTCATTCTCTGCACTTCTTATCTTGACCTGGCCAAGTCTTTTGACACTATAACCCATGCTGGTATTATTGAAAAGTCAGACAAACTTAATAAAAATCCCTCTGTTGTCTACTGGATTGAAAACTGTCAATCCAACAGGTCCAAATTAGTGAGAGCTGCAGTACCTTCACTGAACATAAAATTTTAACTAATCAGGTACCAGTGGGATCAGTGGTAGTCTCTCTTCTGTTTGGCACTCATCATGCAGACATCAATTCCTATATTCCTGAAGTGTGCTTGACAAAGTTTACTGATGACTGCAGGCCTAGCACTGATATCTGCTCATCTCCTAACACTAAACTACTTGAAAAAGAGCAGGAATATGCACATACCAGGTGCACTGAAACTGGTGACAAACAAAATGCAAAAACATACAGTACAGTAGTATTTGGCAAAAAACATTTTTGCCATCTCATATGTTACAAATGGTACTCCTCTTCAAACAGATAAGGTCATAAGAGACCTGGAAACTTGTGTAAACAACTCTCTGTCATCATGTTTCTACCTTATTCAAGATATCCCACTATTTGACTGAGTTAATTTCTAAGGAAATAACATCAAGATCCAAAGAAATCATCTTAAACTGTACTCTTCCCTTATCAGACCTAGCAGCATAGAATACAATGTACATTGGTATGAACACATCAAAACATAAAGATCAACTGGCAAGGCCCCAGTGACTTTAACTAAAAAAGTGAAGGCCTTAAGTCCATTAACTATCATGCAAGATTAAAACAACTCTCTTTATACTCAGCAGCCTACAGGCTGCTCAGAGGTGCCCTGTGTTTTACTTTTCAAGCTATAAAGGACCCTATCCTATTTCAGCATCTATATCCTGACAAAGCTAGTGGCTCTAAAAACACTTATACTAGGGACATAAATGTGTACACAATAAATAAATAAATGCACTGGAGGAATAGGTTCCTAATTCAGTATATTCCGAATCGATGGAATATGTTACCACTGCAGCTCAAGTAAAGTACTACTTCATTTGCATTTAAGGTAAGTTTTTGATGGTGGGATAGATAAATTTACACCAAGGATATTATGTAAGATCCTGCTTGATTTGGGATGTGGGCACTATTAAGTATTCATAAATGACATCAAGAACATTTGCATATGCTTAAATAAAGGTGTATACGGCTAAACCTCTTACAATCCCTGTGATCCAATCTTTCATCTGCCCTATTTTAGTTGAACATTCCCATTTTCAGACCTAAATTAGGAAGTCCCTATTTTTGGAAGTATGCCCTTATTTTCAGGTTGATTTTCATCATCACATAATTTTCTGAATCTGCCCTCATCACATGATTTTTGAAGCTCTCTGGTACAGAAAAGACAACACTACATCACCAACATATTAATGGCAACAACAGTTTAAAGAAAGAGGGCACATATCGTACTTTCTTTTTTCAGAAGCAAAAATAAACAACCTTATGTAGTACAATTTTGTTATACAGTTCATTAAGGTTTTATATTGTGTCTTTGATAATGTGCTTATATTTCTCCACCTTTTTGCCATACTCTGTTGTTAAATGTTTCTTAGTACTATCCCACATTCATATTTGGAATGGGAACAGTTATATGCAATTTGGTATTCAAACTAATTGACAACCAGATTTTTACCTGGATGTTCTTCTTTTTTCAATGGGCTTTGTTCCTATTTTCAATGTCTGCAGGTTGAGAGGTATGCCTGTGAACACTTGCTTACCATTGTACATACATTCATATGTTTCCATTCACCTTTATTTATTATTTGTTATTTATTTATTTCTGCATTTATGTATGTATGCATGTATGTATTTATTTATTGTTTTCTTGACTGGGCTCTGCTAGCCCCTTTTCAGAAGAAGCCTGGGGATAAAACTCCAGTTACAAAATAAACTGTTTTATACAATGGAGAAAAGGATAAATCATAAAGTTACAATATGGACATGCAGTAACTGAAATACAGCTGTACTAGAGAACATCTACTATCAGTAAAATATATTATTAGTACATAACAAATTGGTACATACAGCAAGGGTAAAATGTAATTTATAATTGTATATTTATGGGTATTAGAAATATGAGAGAAGTGGGAGATAACTCTAGAAGGAAGAGAAGAGAAGAGGAGAAAAGAGAAGAGAGGAGAAGAGGAGAGAAGAGAAGAGAAGAAATAGAAGAGAAGAAGAGAGGTGATAAAAGTAGAGAAGAGAGAGGAGGAGAGGAGAGAAGAGAGAAGAGAAGAGAAGATGAGAGAAGAGGAGAGAGGAGAAGAGAAGAGGAGAGAAGAGAAGAGAAGAGAAGAGAAGAGAAGAGAGAAGACAAGAGAAGAGGAGAGAAGAGAAGAGAATAGGAATATATGAGTACAATGTATATTTGTTAGCTGATACATAGATGAAACAAGTTGTATTGAAACTGAGGTAGCTGTAGAAGGTAATGAGTAAGAGTTGGAATTTTGCTGGAGAAAAAAGACATCGCAGGGTGAGTGAAGACTGTGGTAATAACAGCAAAGGCAAAGGGGAAGAACACAGTAGGAAATGTATAGTAAGAATTTGTTATATTGGGGTGTATGGGATACGGTAGGTATGCAAAGGCCAAGCTAGTCTAGCCTGAGGAGGTGAATGAGCAGAGTCAAGATCTGTTAATTGGGGTATAGTAATGATCTAAATAGACCTATTTCATACTCAGCAAATGAAAAGTATAAAGCATGTAATTCAAAGGCAGAAATGCACAATAATAATAAAAAGTAACATAACATGCAAGAAAAGCAGTAAAGACAATGAAATTGTTGAACAATAACCTTGATGAGAACATTACAATAATGTGAGGACAGAATTAAAAATAAGAAAATCAGGAAAGCAGATGAAAAAAAGACAGAGAAGGAATAGAGTGAGAAATAAAAAGAAGAAAATATAGATGAGAAAAAGAAGGGGGAAAGCAAAAGTAAGAAGAAAGATTTGATAAAAGGAAAGTACAGAATGAAAGGAGGGAAAGTAAGAAATAGAAAATAGAGAGATGGGAAAGATGGGATAACAAGATAATAAAACAAGAAAGAACATCTCAAGCTATGCACATTTCTGTGAATGCAGCAGAGATTAAGAAAAGATTAACCCCGGGATTCATGAACCTTGCGCCAGGCGCATGCATAGCGTAGGCGCCACAATGCCAGATATGGCCGCCAAGCGATTCAGGTACGATCCAATTCCACGTGCACTACCGGCGTGCGCCTGAGTTGCGCCACCTCCGGCGTAGGTATGTTAAACACCCCATGTGCAGTGTTGCACCATGCAAATGAAGGCATATAGCGATCCACGAAGTGGCGCAGGCGTAGCATAAGGGCACGGCAATGTAAACCAAAAAAAACGGTTTACATATATCCAAACATGACATAGGAGTAACGGAAGGCTGTCAACGTCAGGTATCATACTGTTGCAATATGCCAATGGCGAAAGACACCGAGAATGTCAAAAGAAAACATGCACAAAATGTAAATAATGACATAAATGGTATGTCCGCAGAAACCACAGCAGAACCCCAGGACATGTCCGCAGAAGGTGCGAAACAATGAAATAATATGACAATGTCATAAAAGAGCAGTATAATACACATCAGCTTCACAGCTACAATACACCATAGTATGCATGGAAAGCCACAACCACAGCGCAAGGGTTGCCAAGGAGTGGCGGCAGTGTTCGGCGCCGTAACTATGTATTAGTAGTCAATGCCATGCAAATGAGGCAGATAATACTGAATCGCAAAACCCCCGCCGGCGTAAGGCTGCACCAAACGGCGCAGCGGTAATACACCGAGGAGTGGCCCAGAGGGAATACATGTCAACCGCAGACGGGTGTGCCACTGTAGGAGGAAGCACATTGGAGCCCAGCAAACATGGGCTGTACAATGCACATCACAGCAGCAGGACCGGCGTGTGGGGAAATAGTTGCGCTGAGAGTACACAATGCGCGGAGAGATGCATGTGCACGAGGATGACTACGTTCCCCTAACCCAGTCATGTGACGGCCGCCCCGTCAACAACAACGGATACAGGAAGGTGATGCGGAGAATATGAGGAAATGCGGAAGCAGTGTAATTGGAGTCGTAATGAGCAATCAACACCAATCAACTCATGAAGGGCAATTGGCGGCAGCTGAAAACTCTGCATGCAGAAACCCGCAAAACGGGAAAGGGGAGGCATATGAATGCAAAGAAAGTAGGGGATGTAGCAGAATTGGAAAGAGTGAAGAACAGATACAGCACAGCCAAGTAGAGAGGTAGCATAACGGCGGTGGCAGACAAAATGCATGATATGCCATGTCCCAGAAATGACACATGACAGGGCTCTGCAGGATGCAATCCAGGAAATAGTAGGTGCAATGTGCAGAAACAGTAAGGTAAGGTCTAAAGCTAAACCAATGCAGGTAAGTGTAATGTAAAACCAAAGGCAACAGCGTTGCAGTGCCAACGGTAAAACACGGAAGATAATCCACAGATACGGCCGCACAGACTCACCCAATGACATCACCGGGTGTACAGCACAACAGTATAAAGTGTGAATGCACACAACACACAGCACGTATTCCCAAATGCCGCACTTTAGGTGTGAACACACGGGGAACTTTTAAAATGTATATGTTGGGTGCCGCCATGGCCGTGATACATCAGCATGTGTCAGAGACAGACGGAGTTGCGGAGGAGGGTGCCGACAACTACCGTAGGCCTCAGAGGAGAAGGAGAGTGTTCAGACCAAGGGTAACCTACAAGGGGCTTCAAGACCTGGAGATAGTAGAGCGTTACAGGGTGGACAGGGACACATTACAGCAAATAGCGGAGCTGTGCCGGCCACGCCTGAGAACAAGAAACAACAGAGGGGAGCCCATCCCAGTGGACACAAAGGTATGTGTAAGCTTGCGAATACTGGCTACAGGTACCTTTCAAAGGCCAACCGGGGATATAATGGGCATCTCACAGGCATCAGCATCCAGGGTACTACACCAGTTTCTGGATGCCATGTTACGACATGCTCATGAGTATATATACTTCCCCAGATCTCAGGAGGAGTTGGCTAGCAATATGCACCACTTCCACCATGTGGCACAATACCCGGAGGTACTGGGTGCGATAGACTGTACCCACATACAAATCAAGTCACCACCTGGGGAGCAGGGTAGACGCTACATAAACTGCAAGGGATTCCCCTCCATCAATTGCCAGGTCGTGTGCAATGCGCAGGGCATTATCATGGATGTGTGTGCTGGCAGCCCTGGAAGCTACCACGACTCCCATATCTGGCATGCCTCACAGCTGTATCAGGTATTCGCCAGGGGGGACATCACACAAGGCCACCTTGTGGGTGATGCTGGCTATGCACTGGAGCCGTGGATGATGACACCCATCAGAAATGCACACACACATGCAAGAACGCCATAATGAGGCACACGCACAAACCAGAATAATCATAGAGCGTGTGTTTGGGATGCTGAAATCATGTTTCTGGTGCTTGGATACATCCGGTGGAGCCCTGCAGTACTCTCCAGGCACATGTGCCCACATATTCATAGTATGTGCCATGCTACATAATATGATCCTGCGGAAACAGCTGCTGCAGGGACATAATGGTGAAGGGCCACAAAGCAAACCACAACTGCCAAGGCAAGCACAGGCACAGAGCGTTCAGCGCCATGAACACACTGTGCCAGCCCCAGTAGCAGACGGAGGCGTACCCAATATGCCTATGCCTTGGCAAAGAGGGAACGTATAGCACATACTCTGACAGCGTAGGCTCCATGGACTGACACCTCCCTACCTGCACACACAGTGAAATGGACGGCACACAAACATGGCCGCCCATAATGTGTACCGTATGGGTGGTCCCATGTGTGACTCCAACATAGGTAGCACCCAAACACTGCACACCCAACAGCCAGCGGAGCATGGAACGCCAACACCTCAACCGTACGCGGGTCCTACAGCAGACGGCGTTGCCATATGCTGCCACGTTCGCCGCAAGGTGTATACATATGTACATATGTGCATACACAGATATGGAAATAGATATCATTACACACATAAAAATATATGTACACATACACATATATAAAGTACAACAGGTAAGACAGGGAAGCAGAGGGATGCAAGGTGACAGAGAAGTAAGACGCGATATCTGTACATAGTAAACATAGTGAACGACAACCTGAGTATCCGGGAGGGTTGACAGAACAGGGAACGCCACCCATGGAAAGGTCAACCTACCTAAATGCATAATCGCGAGTCGGGATGATCGCGAGGCCACGGTACAGTAACAGGACATGTGCAGGTAATATTATTAGGATATGAGGGCGGAGGTAGACACTGCCGCCGGTGATGTGGGCAACGCAGGTACTGTGTGCAACCGTCCCTGTGACAGCGGCAGTATGTGTATGTGTGCGGTGAGGATGTCGTGTGTTCCGCTGTGTGAGTGTAATGTGTGTGCCACTGTAAAATGTGTATGTAAGTGACATGTGACAGGCGGAGTGGAATAACATGTGTAGGCATACAGTATAGGAACCACAGGCGTATGTACAGCAGTACCCCCAAAGTAGTACTGAGAGCCCCTCCCTGGCTAGGCGCGTGGCGACGTAAAACAATGCAAAGCGAAAATGTCCCAGAATGTACCACAGGACTATAGCCAACATGAAATGCAAAGGACATATGTACAAACCATGACCGTATGTATGGCACCGATATGTTAATTGCAAAATGATACATTGGCAACGTTACACAGCAATAGTCATGTACCGCGAAAATACGCATGTGCTACCCCGGCACCGATCGTGGCTACGTATCGGCCCGTAAACACCGCTGTGTGTTCTACGAGTGTCAAACAAGCAATCGCCACCCGAATAGGTGGCAACCGGTAGCATACAGGCCGTCCCAAGTACAGGACCACAATGACTGTAAATATCCGGGACAAAATGCCAAGGGATAGTCGGCACGTACGAACAACCGCAGATATACTACCGATGTGACGGAGGAATACATGCAGGAAGGACACATGCAGGCGATACCGACACCAGACGACATCAACAAAACCTACACTCCCAGAACAACAGACAGGTAACTTGCAGCTCCCCAGGCAGGGATGGAGCACACACACAAGCATACCGTGTATGTAGAAATGCAAGGCCCACAACCCATACCCGTCACCCACAACCGCCGATATACCCCATCGCACATATCAAAGGGATACAAGCCGCAATAGCAGCAAAAACATACAGGCAGTCAATGACAGCGGCATAACCGCAACATCTCGCGTGGGAAACACTATCAGCAGCGGATGCATACCTGCATCCGTTGTTTAAAGGAATACAAGAGCTATGTTACACATCTGAATGCAAAACGCCATCGACAGACGCCGCCAGGACAGGGACATCCACATGTCGAACATAATACCATACCCAACACACACAATCCACGGCTAACACCACTGCGAAATGTACCTGACGCCACACATAACGGCTGCAGTTACACATAACATAACACAATACAGACCATCTCCATGAAGGTAGTGCAAATAACCAACGCCCAGGCGAGGAATGAACCATGCCCTAGTTACGAAGCGTACTATACGAATGGAGTAGATGCACAGGTGATATGCGCATAAGTACACACCGAGGAACAGCTATTGGTGTGATGAACCCACATGTCGCAGGTGACGACGGATATAAGGAAGACTCCTAGGATATTCAAACTGTATGCTCATACCGAACCACTAATAAAAAACGGATCGAGTAAGAGATAACGCTATAGCGAGACTCGCAACGGAAAACGGAAGCAAACACAGGAAAGGTATGTAGAACCCACGAGATGTACTGGTGTGTAACGCATGATGTGTATGACGAAGCTGCACTGTATGTGAATGGTGTTTGTAAGTAAGGATACCTGTCCATAAAGCAGAGAGTGGTGAAAGGTGGTTATGTAGTGCTATCCCGCTGAGCATACCAACGACTGTGGACACCGTGTGCACAGCAGTGGGACATCATGTACACAGCTGGGATAACCCAAGGGCTGCCACAGGGGGGCAAAAAACAGAACAATGCCACCACCCACACCGATGCTGGCAGTGGATGTCCAACAAGGAAGTGCCACAGCAGGGGATAGGACATGTATGTATACTGTCACAGCACACATGTGTATGGGCATATACCGTCGATGTCATACGTAATGTGCGCACGACGTGCACGTATGCCTCGCAGTAGGGGTTACTATGTCAAGTATGTGTAATGTAAAGCTGTCATGGTGGATATGACAGACATCATACACAGTATCACAGGCATAGCATGCATAATGGAGGTATGGCCTAGTGTTATGTACACTAACAGGACATGTATGGCCTGTACATATGGGACAGAGTAGTAGCAGAATAGCCACCCGAAATGGAAGGAACACCAAGTAACCATGTCCAAACGATGTGTAGCAGGTGCAATGTGTGCAACAATGAAGTCCGGCAGGTCCATGTGTAAACACATGTGTAGTGTACACAGTAGTGTCACCTCCCCATGGTAGTGTCCACTGAACAGCAGAGGTGGATGTCAACTGCATGTCTGCACAGTACTGCTGCTGTGGTGGTACCATGACTATGTGTCACCCTATCAGTAAGGGAGCTATCACATGACCAGTGCCACAGTGTGTCCCTGTGGGATGTGCACAGGACCTACGTTCCACAGCATGGTGTGTCGTGTCTGCGGAAGTAACACAGAAGCCCAGGCCATGCAATGTGGCATGTGTGCACATATGCAGGAGTGCTTCATTCACCCCGCCCACTGCAATTGCCATGTATGAGTACTACATGCATCACTAATGCGGAGGACATGGCCCATGTCAGAGTAGATGACACCCCTGTGTAAGTGGTATGCAGATGAGTACAGATGTGTTCCCCATCTGTCATCCGCATATGTAAACTGTCTGAGCCTGGTATACATCACGGCATGATAATGCCGTGCCATGTAAAGTCGTAGCCATTGTGGAAGGTACACCACGAATGTGTTATTGTAACCCAGCCCATGTGTAGATGTATGTATGGCACAGGTTCAAAGGCTACCTATGTACCAGCAACACACACAGTACAGATATGTGTGGCCCTGCAGATGTGTACCCATGCCACAGTGGAATATGGCAACCACAGCACCATGTGGGGCATGTGTGTGTACAGCAACCATGTACAATGTGATATGCATGTATGGGGACCGTATCCATGTGATACCCAGTGGATGACTGTTGCTATGCAAAGGTGATGTGTATGCACCATGTGTGATGTATCCTGACGCAATGACATCCACACGATGTATCTGCCACACCGACACCTGTACGATTGTTATCAGTATGAGCTGGTGGAGCTACAATGGTGCCAGGTATGTAGATGTGGGATATCTAGGCATGGACAGTACTCTGTGACAGCATGTTGTGTATGTAAGCAAATAGTGAACATGAGGGGCCACATGACTGAGGACTGTGTAATGCCACATGTACCTGACATGTAGTAGGTAGCATGATATGCTTGCACCACTGTGTGTCCTGTCCAGGATTCATATAGCCTAACATCCTGAGACACAGGGTATGATGTGATGGTGGATGTGTACATTGCCAATACCAGAATGTGGAATGGTGCTGAAGGGCAATGTGGGGACAATGTCTGATCTGTTACCCTCCGTACCACACCAACCACCCATGCAATGGTATGACAGGTGGCCAGCATGTCTATGTGGCGTGCTGTGGCACACAGAGGCCCAACAAGGGTGACAGTAAAGGCATGGAGGTCATCAATGAGTGTGTGAAGCACGGATGTGAGGACGTGCCCCAGTGCCATACTGAATGGTCCAGTCATGGGTGTACGAATGCAGTCCCACACGTGCAATGCAGTACCACCCATGTGTAGTGTGATAGATGCGGTAGTGTGGTGGTCAAGGTACACAACGTCCAAGAACAGGCTAGCAGTTAATTCAGTGGGCTGCTGCGGAGACACATACCAAACAGGTTGGCGGGACATAACAGCTAGGGAGATCGGAAGGTGACATTGGGACAGTGTCTTAGGACATAACGTGTGAATGGCAGTACCATGTATGTGTCCACAGGGACACTGCAATGTCCATGTATGGATTGCAACCCTGTAGTGAGTGAGAGTGTGTATTGTTGGTAGGTACACCATTGGCTGGCATGTTGCCAACAACATCTCAGTCGGCAATGCCTGGGTGAGTGTTGTACGCTACATCAAATGTGGATGTAGCCAAACAACACAGACATACCACCACACTGCCTGAGGGCCCACACTGCAATGTGCGGCAGTCATGTGTAGGTAGCTAGCCTTGGAGCATGTGATGGACCACGAGGACCTACCATGACTGTCAAGTGATGCACCCCACACATGTGAATATACCCACCATGCAACAGCCTGCACATTTGCCCATACAGCAGATGTGCATGGAACATGACTACCACCGTGGCGTCTGTGAAAAGGCCAGTGCCGCCATGTCTCTGTGTGGAATAGCATGGTCCCTACCATTGCGTACATGTTGCGGAAGTGCACTGTGATATGTGTCAGCATAGTCACGTACACTGTCCATCTGCCGGGGTGCCATGCCATTAACCACCCCCATCAGCAGACGTCAGTAGTACCGGCTGTAGAGCACATGTACCATGTATGCTGTGATGGGTGTGTGTCCAGGGTGTGACTAGCAGGGCCGTGAAGCATATATGTTCATCTACCAGACGGGGGATATCCCTAGGTTGAACACAGCAGACACATGGAGGTATGATGCATGCCGAGGGTAGTGTAGGTATGGTATGTGTTGTGTAATGTGTCACCCAGCTATGTGTAGTGCATGGCCAAGCATGTGTGGGTACATGGGAGTCCATACTAGGGAAGTGTGGGTTGCTGTCAGCACATGGCAGTAGCAGCTGTCCAAGGTGCAATGTACAGTATGACAACACAGCCAGCATGTAACCTGTGGTGTACAGTGTACTCTTTGTTGCATGTTACAATGTGTCTAGTGGTTACAAACATGGGTATTCGAACATGGAGTACCTATGATGCATTGTGTTCAGAAAATATACAGTATGTGTGTAAAACATTGTGTGATGTGGGATCCCCTCACCTGTGTGTGTTGCAGTCCAGATATGTGCCTGGGAGGTATGATCTGTGTACAATCTGGACTGGCAGGTGTGCAGTGCAGAGCATGGAGGCAGGTCCCAGGCACCGCAGATAAATGTCAGGAGTGCACTAGTGTGCGTGCCGTGCTTGTGTGCAGCACAGTAGAGGATGCAAGCATTGTCACACATTACTGCATGCTGTGCCTGCCTGTTACAGCCCTGCTGGAGACAGACATGTGACACCACCGCAGAGGCAGCATAGCATGTGAAGATGTACATGTGGGCTCCACACCCTAGGCAGATGTCCGCAGGTCATGTGTGCCACAGTAGTGTGGTCGACCACGACTGTCATACTGGACAGATACCACATGCCTGTATAAGTACAGTATGAGCATAGTCAACAGTCGCAGTGACAGAGTAGGCCAATGTACAGTATCCCCGTGTGCAGACCACTGCCTACTGTACACCTGGCTAGACACACACCCGGAGGGTGAATATACCTTTGAGCCATCACATGTCCCAGTCCACGTAGCCTGTACAATGCCATCACAGGGTGGTCACAATAACGTGTGGTAAGACAGACACGTTGTACCAGGTGATGTGTCACGTGTGCATATGTTGAGTTGCACAGCCGTTCACACGTCCGCAACATATCGGTGCATGATGTATAGTGTAACATGATGTGTGGAACTGCACTGTGACCCACAACAGGGTCATCTGAGACAGGTGTGTTGTGAATGGTGTAACCCATGGTCACACGGGATACACACTGGTGCTGTTGGCAGCCATGCTGGTGGCCACCAGTGGTGCCTGCAGTGGTCATACAGACATACTGCACACAGTGTTCTGGCAGGAATGTCCATTGTTGTGGATGATGTGTTGCTACGTGAAGGTAGGTGTGTGTTGTGAATGTTACACATCCAGATGTGAACATCTGGTGCAGTCATGGTCGTCGACAGCATCACACACATCCACAGCGGTCAGAACCCTGTCCCGAGAATGGGTGTCAGCCACCCTCGTACTGTGTGACGTATGTGCAGATGGCAGAACACCTCCCACTGGCTGGATAACCGTGTCAGCTAGGATGGCTACGTGATGGCTGGAATACGCCGTGATAATGTACAATGCTGGTATCCCAATGAAGTACCTGGAATCACACACAGTACGCCATGGCTGCCATGTAAACCATGCACAACAATGACTGTGTGAAAGACACAAACAATGCGTAGACATGTTGAACATGCACACATGAGAACACCCAATGAGGTATGTTGCACATATCGATGTACAACTGTCATCTATGGCCATAGCATGGATGCAGACGCACATGCCCCACAGGCAGTACCTCGCGATGTAGGTAGGGGGGCATTGCACGTGTACATGTGACAGTTGCTGTACCGCCACATGTCCTGCATAGCCGTCATGTAGGGGTAGCAGTGGCATGTGACTGTTGGACATGCCTGTACATTTGACCATGTCCCACAGGACATGTGTTACGTGTGTACAACATGTGTTGTGCCGTCATCAAGCTGTGAAGTGTACGGCTGCCAGTGTACCTGTGTGACATGTTCTGCGATGGGTGCAAAGGCACGCAGTACTACATTGCATGCCCACATGCCCCACACAGGTGCATAGCCTGAACATACAATACAAAGAGGGTGTTGGATGATAGCAACCCACAGGAGGAGATGTGTACGGGTGGCAACCCACTACCACCTGTCCAGGTACGGTGTGCATGTCTATGACACATTAGCACCCGAGAAGCTAGCGGTACAGCAGTACAGGGTTGCATGCATATATGTTCACCAATACCCCTGTGTATCCCACCACTGGCCCATGGACAGACAGACACCAACACAATGTGCAGATTTGATATGTGCACAGCACATCACCGATGGCTACTGTAGAACTGGCTTACTGTGTAGACATGTGCACAGTAGGTCTGCGCCAGCCACACTCAAACACGTTATGTGCCGAACCACACCAATAGTCCAGCCCATGCCACAGACAGATGTGCACGCATCTGTGTATGTATGTCTGGGAATGTCTCCGGCATAGCAGTATAGCTGTGTCAGTGTTGCGAAAAACATATTGAATGGGTGGTATGTGTGAGGGGTGCGTCATACGTGTATGGTCAGATCGACGATACCATCAGTGCCCCTGCTATGTGAACATCCCTGTCCCCATACATGGATACCTATGCTGTGCCCAACACCACGTTCCCCGTGGGAGGGATGGTGCTGTGCGGTGCACCAGCAGACATGGGGGTGGCAGCAGGCACTGGATGTAGACATATGTGGTACCCATGTCAGTCCAGGCAACCATCCATGTGCACGGGATAGCAGTGTGTGGGCACATACAGCACTGTGTTGAACAATATCGCAGCACATAGCACCTGTCAGGGTTAATGTGTATGCATGGATGTGCGATACCTGCATGCACCAGACACACCCCCACCAAGCAGCGTGCAGCCTACCTTGCATAAGGCCAGTGTCCACACCATGATGATAGACATGTGTAATGTCCATATACACATAGCAATAACATATGGAATGGACAGCCACCATGCCAATATCAGTACCCCCCAGGTGGGTCACATCACAGTGCCATGTATGTGACATACCCTGCCATACCATGCAGACCTGCCCAGCAAGGCTGCACGTGCTATCACAGTCCTACATGGTGCGATGGACAAAAGGCACTTTCACTATCAACCGTCCACAGCAGTAATGTGGCAGTGATTCACCCTGTGGTGTTACACAGGCTGTGTGTTGCTGTGGACAACGTGCGTGTGCACATGCTATGCATGACCTTTCCTGCTAATGTCACATGGTTACACATTGTCCCATGTGTATCACATGTGCAACACAGGTGAGCCGTGGCAGGTTGCCCAACACCCGTACAGTGCTGTGTGGATGTACATGGCACAACGCATGCATGTACAGGTGTCCATGTGTATGTGTGCAGTGCCACCGCTGACGTTCACAATGGCCGCGTACGGGATGTCTAGTGACATATACACAGCATCCAGGTGAACAGTAGAACTGTTGTCACATGGGGACCTGTGCCAACTGATATGGACACAGGTGCAGGCAGGTACACATGTCCACAGCAGGCTAACATCAACATGGTGCGTGTACAGTGTGATGAGGTGACACACAGATATGATATGACACCCACTGCTCAATGGTGTTGCGGCAACACATCGGCTGTGTCACTGCCATGATGCATCGCAGAGGTTACTGTGCAGATGTTGAACATGTCATAGCAATGTATGTCCAGCAGTATGCCAGTACAGCAGTGTAAATGTGACCTGTCAACATCATTATGTCTTACAGATAATGCCACGTTCCCGGCTCCCTGCCTTCAGCCGACAGGAGGATGAAGTGATTATACCGTTGCTCCAGGACAACTACGACATACTGTTCAGCCATGTGCCACTACAGGCACAGCAGCGTGATGACGTGTGGCAGGATTTGCGCAGGAGGGTGAACAACGTTGACGGCCACAACCGCACATACCAGCAGATCCGCAGACACTGCACAGACCTAATTCGGCACGCGAAACAGCGTGCCGTCGCAATCGCCAGACAACAAGGTGGGACAGGTAGTGGGCCACCAACCCAGCCCCCACTCACACACACGGAGGAGCTCCCGGCCAGTCTGGGGACACCCAGGGAACAACATGCAGAAACCCTCGCTGCCATCGTGGAGGTGGGTGTCTCCCAACCAACGAGCCTGGAGCTGCCTGGTAAGTCAGTCTTGCATGTTTGTATGATAACTGATGTAGGTGTGGGTGTCATAGTACACCACATAATGTAGCGACACATGCCAGGTATATGGCCACACAAGCTGCATACTACAGTATGCTACGTTGTGTTTGCAGACATGTGCATAGCACATGCTAACACACAGGTGCATGATGTGACATGCACAGTGCTTACCGTGGCGATAGTAATGGATAATGTGTATACTGTTGTGTCGCCCCTATACAGGTACCTCTGGCATGTCGCACAGACATGGGTCTGTCGCAGGTGAGACTGTTGCTAGTAATAGGCATGATACGGTGCATAGATATTCCCCATGTGTCCAGGTATGACATGCACACCTGGGTCTGTCCCAGTCACGGTATACAGGTTGCACCACCCGACACACACGCCACCCATGTACAGTAGATACAACCGTTAGTATAGACCGGCATGACACCACATAACCCATCGGTGTGATATGTGAAGGCAGCTATGCATACAATGGTGGAGGTGTTCCACAATGGCTGCATGTGTAGTATGCATCGGTATGCCTTTGCGGTATGCACACAGTACCACATAGTGAGCTGTGATCTGGCCAGCACACAGGTGTTACCACTGTGACCTATGCCCCTGCATTGGGTGCACACGTTGTGACATGGCACATGACATGTCCCATGCACGTCGTGGTCTGTCTGCAACATTTTCACACCATGACATGACCTACTCACGACATAGCAGACATCCACAATGTCTGCATAGCCTTCGGGAATGTGACACCTCAGACTAGTAAGGGTGTATGTCACATGGGCCACCACAGGGATGTGTACACGATCCCCATCACACACAATTGTCCATGAACCAGACAAACATGGCCATGGGTGATACCTACAGGCATGTTGCCACACAGTACATCCGCAGTGGGTAGTCACCGTTGCAGCCTGTCCACACATAGTGCGGTCATCGCTGTAGTGGACCCCCTGGACATCCGATGTGGTACACCAGACAAATGGAATGCCTGTCTGCAGCCATTAGAGGTGCCACCAATGTCTACCATATACGTGCTGTGGAACAGCATGACTGAGTTGCAGACATGGCAATGCAATGCGTCCAGGTTAAGCATCGCACAGAAACACACCTGTGTCCTGCTGCCATGCAGTGGCACAGTGCCCGTACTGCCCACTGTACAGCTATGTACACAGCTCACAACAACCACACCTGCACAGACATCCTTGTTACACATGCATTCTATCTGTACACTGTACACATAACACTGCACTGTGACATCCGTTATGATGTGGTGCATGTGGTGGGACACCAATGTCACATGTCCACATGATACCGCACATGTTTGCGGTTTACATGACATAGTGACGCCAGACATGTGTACTGTTAACCCGCCCGTTGCCACACGGTGTATCACGGTGATGCATGCTAACTACCATGAATGTGTGTACTGCAAGCCTACTAAAAGACACCTGCTTGATGTAGTGTGCACTCCAGGGCAGTATGCATACTACCACTATTAATGTCTGGGCTGCATTCACTGGGCTGTGGTGTGGGAATGCTGCATGCCACCTGCAATATCACATGCATGATGTGTCTGCATGTGTGTGTGTCTGCGTGTGTATGTCAGCGTGTGTGTGTCCGCATGTGTGTGTGTGTGTGTGTGTGTGTGTGTCTGTGTGTGTGTCTGCGTGTGTGTGTGTGTGTGTGTCTGCGTGTGTGTCTGCGTGTGTGTAATGTAACTTACGGTATGTCTTTGTATTCACAGGTGCTGTAGGTGCGTTCCCCTCCTGCGGTCCATCTGATGCTAGTGTCCCCACAGATACTAGCGGTGATGACCATGTGCATGAGGCACAGGCAGGGTCGTCACGGGCAGAAGCTGTGCCATTGGAGAACATCCCACCTATGTCCCCTTCATCCCCGCACATGGTTCAGATGCCGACACATACCACATCACCGTTGCCCATAGAGGAAGGACAGTCAACGTCTGTTGGCACCGAGCAGGAATGTGTGGTGGCTGCAGAAGGTGCAGGTACACACCATGTTGCCAGTGTAATGATTGGTGAAGTGCCACACAGGCATGTGGCTGGTGCTGCTCGTAGGAGGAGAACTGCTAGACATGCACCTGCCGTACAGGGTGCAGCAGCTGGTATCACCAGACGCATGTTTCAGACTGTAATGGCGGCACAGGCACGTGCCGAACGGCAGAACCAAGAAGGGCAGAGGCTGCAGAGGGTCGCAATCTGTTCCGTAAATGAGAACATCCAGTCATTGGCGAATGCTCAACAGCAGCTTGCCAATGTTCTGGATAGGAGATTAGGTGAGATGGTTGGTATCCTCGACCGAGGCATGGCAATCCGCGAGCGTGAGCTGTCCATGCTGGAACACCTGGTAGGGGTGAGGCGTAGGACACGTGGCCGTAGGCCAGCAACACCACCTAGTGCAGGTCGACGTGTGCGTGCCACCTCTCATGCCCACTCACACAGTGCTGGTAGCAGCAGCAGTGATGCTGGTGCTACACCAACCACACCAGGACACAGCAGGCCACGTGGACGTGGCCCTGGATGGTCCCAGCGTGGACACGGTTCCAGCGGACATGTGTCATCGGAGAGTGGCCACTCTATACCTCCACCCGGTAGTGCCCGTGCGACTCCAGGCAGGCACGGGTCACGTAATACAGGCGGACACAGTGAGCTGTACAACCTGCACTGTACAGTCTGGGGCTGCCAAGTATACCCCATGTAGGCATCACAGATGACTGAACTCTGTACACACATACCCACACACAGCAGACACAACTGTAGGGCTCCACCACATCCACATGCATTCTGCACAGTCATGCCCAGTAAATGCACAGGCCCTTACACACACACATGATGTCATCCATTGGTACAGCCTATGCCCCTGGCACACATATCACCCTGGGCATATGATGAAGCCTCTGCTGCAGCACCGTGATCTACACCATCGGTGCACGGTTATGCAAACATATTCTGATGCACAGGGTGGACAAGATAGTGAGAGGTGTATGTGATACCTGTGTCCGCATAGTACGCGATGTGTATGTTGCGGTGGTTGTGTATGACAGGTGACAGGTGCGTATGTGACGTGGGTCATGCACTGAAATCATGCAGCAGACATACCATGTAGTGCAGGTGCAGCATTCATTGTTTTGTGTACATGGTATGCGTGGCGGTTACATGTGTAGCACCATGTTGGTTCATTTAACCCGTATGCCAATTATGGTGTACTTGCATGTGCCTACTGGGAGCACTGTTATCAGTCCCCCACGTGTAGCTGTGGGGTACCCACAGGCACATCTGGCAATATCAGCATACCACAGGTACCTGCAACCTGCATGGACCCCTACATAGGTACATTGGTGCACATGTACATACCAGGCTATGTGCCCTATGGCATGTGTAATCCTAGCCAGAGGCTGCAGAGGGTCGCAATCTGTTCCGTAAATGAGAACATCCAGTCATTGGCGAATGCTCAACAGCAGCTTGCCAATGTTCTGGATAGGAGATTAGGTGAGATGGTTGGTATCCTCGACCGAGGCATGGCAATCCGCGAGCGTGAGCTGTCCATGCTGGAACACCTGGTAGGGGTGAGGCGTAGGACACGTGGCCGTAGGCCAGCAACACCACCTAGTGCAGGTCGACGTGTGCGTGCCACCTCTCATGCCCACTCACACAGTGCTGGTAGCAGCAGCAGTGATGCTGGTGCTACACCAACCACACCAGGACACAGCAGGCCACGTGGACGTGGCCCTGGATGGTCCCAGCGTGGACACGGTTCCAGCGGACATGTGTCATCGGAGAGTGGCCACTCTATACCTCCACCCGGTAGTGCCCGTGCGACTCCAGGCAGGCACGGGTCACGTGGCCACAGGCGGACACAGTGAGCTGTACAACCTGCACTGTACAGTCTGGGGCTGCCAAGTATACCCCATGTAGGCATCACAGATGACTGAACTCTGTACACACATACCCACACACAGCAGACACAACTGTAGGGCTCCACCACATCCACATGCATTCTGCACAGTCATGCCCAGTAAATGCACAGGCCCTTACACACACACACATGATGTCATCCATTGGTACAGCCTATGCCCCTGGCACACATATCACCCTGGGCATATGATGAAGCCTCTGCTGCAGCACCGTGATCTACACCATCGGTGCACGGTTATGCAAACATATTCTGATGCACAGGGTGGACAAGATAGTGAGAGGTGTATGTGATACCTGTGTCCGCATAGTACGCGATGTGTATGTTGCGGTGGTTGTGTATGACAGGTGACAGGTGCGTATGTGACGTGGGTCATGCACTGAAATCATGCAGCAGACATACCATGTAGTGCAGGTGCAGCATTCATTGTTTTGTGTACATGGTATGCGTGGCGGTTACATGTGTAGCACCATGTTGGTTCATTTAACCCGTATGCCAATTATGGTGTACTTGCATGTGCCTACTGGGAGCACTGTTATCAGTCCCCCACGTGTAGCTGTGGGGTACCCACAGGCACATCTGGCAATATCAGCATACCACAGGTACCTGCAACCTGCATGGACCCCTACATAGGTACATTGGTGCACATGTACATACCAGGCTATGTGCCCTATGGCATGTGTAATCCTAGCCAGAGTGTGTGTGGCTGCTAACACCCCTTAGGATGAGGATACCACATCCATCGGTCTGCTGTCCCTCTGACCAGCAGTGACACAGAGATGATGCCTGGCGCATACCTATGATCACACATCCACACGTCATGATTACTCTTGGACAAAGTCAGTCAGGGCCTCTGCTTCACATGGGCTGGCAATCCTCTCCATGTTGTAGGGGGTCTCTGGGCGTTGACCCTGTTCCCCCAGCACATCCTATTCATGTTCGTGTTGAGGTTTCTGACAGTCGCTTCTGTGCCCGTGTTTGCCTAGAGCCTAGGAGGTGGAACATGTCCATGTCACCCAGGTCGGACATGGCCGTGTATGTCAGGCACAGATCACCACAGAGCAGACGTGCTGGGAAGGTATACAGCCAGAGTCCCCTTGGTCAGGCAGCGTGTGACACATGTCTCAGCACCTTTATCCCTGTGTTGTGGAACGTTTGTGGTCCTTCCGAGTGCTGCAGGTGTCAGGTTAGGTACAGGCCAGATGTGGCATTGTACGCAATCATTGGTCTGATGTGTGAAGTGTACAGGGGTACAATGAACTCCCCTGATGTGGATGTGATTCCTTCCTGACCAGGTGGCCACAGTGGAATGTCTTCCCAACCACATTGGCATTGTGTGTGTTGACAGAGGTTACCGACAGGTGTGGTACCCATGTCCCTGAACACGTCCACCATGTTGAATGGATTACCACCTACATGTTACGTTGGGGCGAACATGTCCTTCCCACTGGGTAGGTCTGCACCTTCCCTGGCATGTAGCAGCAGGCCATGGCTCTGGCACCAGTTATCCATGTCTATGAGGCCCCAGGTGGATGTCCGTGTCAGATGGGGTGTTGGGTATGGTGGCCGGTGTGCAGTCATCTGCATACCTTGTCTGCCAGAATCCCCTATGTTTGCATGCACATTGGAAGGTTGAATGCCGAACAGGAGGGGGCCCAGGACTGAGCCCTGTGGGCCTCCACTCGAGACCAGCTTGGAGTCTGACATGGCACCAGGAACACAAACCCTGTGTGGTGTGACCTCCATCCAGTTGGAAACCATCGTGTGACATATGTCCCCACATGTACGCTGGCGAGCCTTTCCATGAGTCCCACGTGGAGTGTGGTTTGAACGCTCCCGCCAGGTCATGGTAGTCTGTGCAAAAAGACGTACCCCCCTCAATGGCCTTATTGACCCCTCCAGACAGGCCGAGCAGGTTTGGGAGGCAGGATCTGCCCTTGACTAAGTCGATGTGGGTATGTTCCGGTATTGGCTGTACACCACTGTCTGTATTCATGGGCCCCAGTATGGACCTCCCCGCAGCTTTGCAGACAAGGCTTGTCAAGCTGATAGGGCAGGAATGTCTACAGTCCATAAGAGCACTACCTTGGCGTAGTGGGACCACAGCTGCCGTATGCCATCCAGCGGGGACCTAGCCCGTAGTAAGGCTAAGATGACACAGCGGCCTTATGTGTGGGGCGAGGGCCTCAATGAGGTTGGGTAGCACACAGCCAGGGACACCATCTGGGCCCATTGGTGCTGTGTTCACCGCTTAACAGATATCAGATCACTCCTGGGCATACGAGATGTTTGGGAGGCTAGACTCTGGTGGGATGGATACGTCCCCTCTTGGGGTGGATGTATGCATGGAACATGTCCGCTGGTTTGTTGACAATGTCTGTGGGTTCAGTGACCATTGTACCATTCTGGAGTAATTCCGGGCATGACTGTGCGCTCCCACCCATGTCCCTACCACAGCTAAGGAAGGCCCTATGGTTGTCTCATGTGCCCTCTGCAGTACCACTCCCACAAGCGGCCTTGGATGATTGTATGTGTGACCGTATGTTAACGCCGGTATTAATGAGTGATGCCTTCTCTGGTACTGATATTGCTCTGTCATGTATTGGCTCCAACTGTTGTTGTACAGTTTGTCAATGGCTGGGGTCCACTAGACCATGTGCCTGCTTTCGGTGGACAAGGTCCTGATGTTATCATGATCGCTTGGTGCAGACATCCCTGGTGGTGCTCAGAGAAGGCATTTGTAAGGGTTTCAGCAGTGTGGCCTGTGTTTACCACTGGCATGGAGGCCTTGTAGGGTACCACACCGGTCGTATGACGTGTGTGGTTTGCTGTGGAGAGGTCGTCACTTAGGTCTCCCATGCCGGTGTTGGGTGCAGGATGTGGATTACCAGTGGATCCACTATACGGTCTGACATCACCATTGAGGGATGTACATCCTGTGTGGAGCATATCCTCCCCATGTGTGATGATCAGAACTGGTATATGTCCCCCCCCTAGTGGGTATGGTGCATGGGTGTTCCACAGCAGTCAGGTGTATGAACACCTGGGACCTGTGGCGTAGGATGTTGTGTCTTGGGTAATGTTCTCGGTCTATGTATGGGTGGTTGATGTCACCCAATACGGCGGTGTTGTGAGAGCATGCACACTCACCAGTGTCCTCAGGACGGCTGTGCAGGTATCCTGGGTTTGGGAGGGTGGTCTGTAGCATGCAACAAACTGTAGGGCAGTCCTAACCATGGTTAATTGCACCTGGATATTCCCCGCTGCTACGTGCATCTCTGCCAACATGGAGGTGTGTGTATCCGTCATAGAAATGGGGACTCCACCTCCTTCTGTGTTATGTCTGGGTTATGGTCCTGAATGCGTGATATAGGGTATGACCCTACAGTGCTGGGGTGCTCTCAGCAGCCCTGACCAATGTTTCAGTCACTGCACTGACATCGATGTCCTCCATACTGAGGAGGGCATTTGAGGGTGTGCAGCTTGGCTGTAGACCACTGGCAGTGAGCTGCATTATCCTGTGTGTTCTCCAGGCTTGTAGTGTGGGGTGGTAGGTGTATCATTCCAGCCGTGCCTGCGGTGAGCACTGTGGGGGTGGCAGGTGCCTTTGCCAAACCCTTGTAGAGCAGGGGCGACAGCTGCCAGCCATACCATGTGAAGGGGCGTGGCGTGCCAAGCATGTCATCCCAGGTAAATGGAATCCAGATCCCCTCAGACTGACACCGGTAACCAGGACATTATCAAGGGTGACCACACTGAGCCAGTGTAGTGGCATCATACTTGATGAGGGTGGGATACTGCCCAGGGTCAGGGACATGCCGGCCTGGGCTACACAATCCGAGTGGCCCTCTATGTGTCCTGTAATGTATCCCAGGGTGGTATGCCACCAGATGTAGACACCAGCATGGGCAATGACCGCGTCATACCTGCACATGCTGCGGAGTGACCTGAGTGCGTGTGTTATGTGGTGTATTCCAGCCCGCAGGCAGCCTACTGTGATCATTCCCTTGTTCAGTATGGTGGGTGGGACGTCGGTGTGTCTGGCAGTGGCGTCACCCATTACAGGTGTGTCTGGCAGTGTGTGCGTCGCCTTTGGGTCTCTGCCGGGTTAGTACACTGACGTTGAGAACTATGTGTTGCATGTCCTATGTCTTGTGGAGGCAGTAGCTTGTGTGTCTGCTTCAGAGGGCTTGTTAGGTTCGCGACATGTCCTACAGTGCCCCAGGTATGTCGTAGTGTGTTCATGTGTTTGATTAGCATTTGCGATAGTCACATGTGACACTGGGTATGTGGTGTGCATTGTGTCCTTCCCCTCCCGCGTGGTCTTGCCGGTCATGGTTGGAGAGAGCACAGCCCCCTGTCTGGCTATATAGTTGCGTCTGTCACATGTATTATGGTCATTGGGGGAGGTGCGGCTTGTCCGTGTCCATGAGGCACCTGTAGCAGTGGCCAGGATGCCCAGATTCACCATCTGAACAGGAGAGGTCGCTAGCAATTGACCCGTCGACATGCCAGAGGATGTGAATGCATCTGCTGTGTAGCCGGGTCAGAAGGCACCTATAGGGAATTGGGCACACAAGGGGATTCTAGGACAGTGTAGTACTCCATTTAGTACACATGTACTTTATCTATGTGGGAATACTATGGGAGCAGGTGCAATGCTTTTGTGATGTAGAGAACAGACAGTCGGGATTGCAAGAAGAGAGGTCATACACATAGACCTGCGGAGCACGGAGCCGGATACAGTGTAACGTTGCTTACACGGTACATGACGCACATGTCCACACATATACTGCACCTGACGCCTGTGGTCGGTGCCACAGGCTATGGTGGACAGAGACATCACATACATGGCATGGCACAGTACAGGTATGGTGACATTCTGCAGGTGTCATACGCAGTGTGCTGGCTACTGACCGAAGGTGTCACATGTCAGCTGTGGTGCACAGTGTTCGACAGTTGGATGCTGTACTGGTATAGGAATATACCCGCATACGCAGGGCGTACACCTCTATGGCACACACACCATTGTGTGCAGATGGGGACACCTGTCTGTGTGGTCAGCACCCTCACAAGACAATGTAGCGATGCGCCATGTCACAGGGGGTGGTCTTGCACAGGTGGCCAGTAAGGCTCACAGGTGTGGGAATGACAGGGCTGTACAATGCAGCACCACTACGGGATGGTCACCCTGTGTGGTCATTGTCCGGGCACAACACGATATCTGCATACACCCTCTCAACAAGCAGCAGACATACACACATGTCGACACACTGACATGGTGGTGGCCACACATGTCTACACGGAGGGATGACGTGTTGCATGTACCACACCATCCACATCGATGCACCCCACACTGAGGTAAGTACAGAGCTCTACCATGATGTACAGTGATGTGTGCCACGTGGCACATAGTTCCCCCGATCTGTGGCATACATGGGCACACATTCCTGCACACATGTTGGTGCTAGGAATGCCACGCCCGCTACATGTGTTTGTGCAGGCGTGCAGCGGTATGTGGTGCATCCTGCCTACTACCACTGTATCTGGCAGCTGTGCCAATATCTGCACTTGGGTGGTGGTAGGGGTTAGAGTGGCAATGTGACATATGGTCGAACCCGCATGGCCGATGGGTATGCATCATGGCAGCGCTGTCATGTAAAAGCGACATAGCGGACTGTATGCACATGTCAGGGTAGGATGGTGTGTGACACACCTGTGACCAGCACCTGCACACATGCATGTGGACAGGTGTTTAAACAATTGGTGTACACACAGACTGCCATGCGTGCTGTTACTATGCCACCAAATGACGGCCCCCATGATGGGTATGCATGTGGGAGGGGGTTGCAACTGTCTTACAGACACCAGACACCGCCCCTGCATGGCTGCACCATGCACAGTACACGTGTCACATGTATCCCCTGTTGCCATGTGTGTATGCATTGCTACGTTGTGACATGTGTGTCAACATGCATGGAACATGGACTGTGGTTTGGTATCACAGCTGTCACAGGCAAACTGTACAAGGGTATGTGTCCCTGTGAACACCGCCACACCCTGTAGGGGGTGCATACCACAAACATGTGTCCGCCTTCCCTTCATGTGTGTATTACCGCGTACGCCTGTGTCATGCATGTGGTCCATCACAGGCCTCGTATGTGTCCTGCGTGCAGTCCATGCACACAGCCTGGAAACCACATATGTGACATATCCGGACATTGTTTCACTGTGGTACAGCTGCAGTCATGTGTCATACCTGTGTCAGGCCCGTGGCATGTGTGGATCACGCCTGTCCGTGTATACCGGTATGGGTGGACTACATCACACCTGTGGGATCATTGATAGTACATGTGTACTCTGCACGACGGACGTACACCACCACATAGTCTTCTGGACATATGTCACATGCAGTTTCTGGACCGTGAGGCATACTGCTGCACCGATAACAAGGTGCTGGCATAGCAGCTACAGTGTTCACTTCGGTGTACATGTTCAGACTGCACCCATGGCGCCTGTGCTGTCATCTGTGTGTGTATCGTGTGACTGCATGTGTGTCCACCCTGCGCATGTGTACGGGTTTGCCTGTCCATGACTTGCGGTGTGTGCACTCCGTCTGCATGCCGGACGGCGCGTAGCACATACGTGTGTGAGCATGGCTGGGTCGCTGTTGTGTGGCTGGACACACACGACGGTCCACAGTCTGCCTCCCATGCCGTCGCCCCATGTGTATGCATGTCTGCTCTGTGCTGATTCTAAGTGTCTGAGCATGCCCAGTAAGCAGCTGTGTAGATGGACACACAGTACAGTGCACACCGTGCCCAACTGCATTGATACCCCGGGTGCATGCCTGTTTCCCCTTCGCAACTGCCACGTCTGTGGCATGGCCGGGTTGCTGTTGTGTGGCTGGACACACACGACGGTCCACAGTCTGCCACCCATGCCATTGCACCATATGTATGCATGTCTGCTCTGTGCCGAGTCTAAGTGTCTGAGCATGCCCAGTAAGCAGCTGTGTAGATGGACACACAGTACAGTGCACACCGCGCCCAACTGCATTGATACCCCGTGAGCATGTCTGTCTCCCCTTTGCAACCGCTAGGTGTGAGAGGCATGGGCAGTACACCTGCCGGGGGTACACACGACAGTCGGCACCGATGTCTGCTACTAGGCATGTAGCCATGGCCAATGACATCCTGCATAGCCATGGTGACCATCCAGGTGACTCATATGTGGCTGTCATGCCACATTGGCTGCCTACATCCTGCACGCCGGATGCCCTCTCATAGGGTATACTGTCATGTGGTGCATCCTGTATTCATGTCGTGATGTACTGCTCAGTAGTTATTTGGTATTCCCGACTGCAGCACTACCGTGTTACTGTACGGCCACCTTGGGATGGTAACAGGCTGTGTGACTGCGCACTCTGTCTTCATTCCCTATCGGATGCTTTGCCTCTGCAGATGATACCACCCACCTAGGGGTATGCCTCCTGACAGTGCTGTGCTCAGTAATCCCGGTAGCGCGTTCTGTAAATGCTTCATGCTGCAGTGAGTTCATGTAGGTAGGTGTAGGTTTGACTCTCGGCCCTGCCCTGTGTGTGTGTGTGTGTGTGTGTGTTTCCAGCTGCCTCTGCAGATGAACATGCTTTTAGACGCTTCGCAACACATACCTTGGCTATTGCCAGCTATTCTCTTACGGGTGATGTCACCCGCCTAGAAGTATGCCTCTGACAGCATTGTCCTCAGTAATCTCGGTAGCGCATTCTGTAAATGCTTCATGCTGTAGTGAGTTCATGTAGGTAGGCGTAGGTTCGACTCTCGGCCCTTACCTGTGGGTGTGTGTGTGTGTGTATGTGTGTGTGTGTTTCCAGCTGCCTCTGCAGATGAACATGCTTTTAGACGCTTCGCAACACATACCTTGGCTATTGCCAGCTATTCTCTTACGGGTGATGTCACCCGCCTAGAAGTATGCCTCTGACAGCGTCGTGCTCAGTAATCTCGGTAGCGCGTTCTGTAAATGCTTCATGCTGTAGTGAGTTCATGTAGGTAGGCGTAGGTTCGACTCTCGGTCCTTCCCTGTGTGTGTGTGTTTCCAGCTGCCTCTGCAGATGAACATGCTTTTAGATGCTTCGCAACACATACCTTGGCTATTGCCAGCTATTCTCTTACGGGTGATGTCACCCGCCTAGAAGTATGCCTCTGACAGCGTTGTGCTCAGTAATCTCGGTAGCGCATTCTGTAAATGCTTCATGCTGTAGTGAGTTGATGTAGGTAGGCGTAGTTTCGACTCTCGGCCCTTCCCTGTGTGTGTGTGTGTGTGTTTCCGGCTGCCTCTGCAGATGAACATGCTTTTAGATGCTTCGCAACACATACCTTGGCTATTGCCAGCTATTCTCTTACGGGTGATGTCACCCACCTAGAAGTATGCCTCTGACAGCATTGTGCTCAGTAATCTCGGTAGCGCGTTCTGTAAATGCTTCATGCTGTAGTGAGTTCATGTAGGTAGGCGTAGGTTCGACTCTCGGCCCTTCCCTGTGTCTGTGTGTGTGTGTGTGTGTGTGTGTGTGTGTTTCCGGCTGCCTCTGCAGATGAACATGCTTTTAGACGCTTTGCAACACATACCTTGGTTATTGCCAGCTATTCTCTTACGGGTGATGTCACCCGCCTAGAAGTATGCCTCTGACAGCATTGTGCTCAGTAATTTTGGTAGCGCGTTCTGTAAATGCTTCATGCTGTAGTGAGTTCATGTAGGTAGGCGTAGGTTCGACTCTCGGCCCTTCCCTGTGTGTGTGTGTGTGTGTGTGTGTGTGTGTTTCTAGCTGCCTCTGCAGATGAACATGCTTTTAGATGCTTCGCAACACATACCTTGGCTATTGCCAGCTATTCTCTTATGGGTGATGTCACCCACCTAGAAGTATGCCTCTGACAGCGTTGTGCTCAGTAATCTTGGTAGCGCGTTCTGTAAATGCTTCATGCTGTAGTGAGTTCATGTAGGTAGGCATAGGTTCGACTCTCGGCCCTTCCCTCTGTGTGTGTGTGTGTGTGTTTCCGGCTGCCTCTGCAGATGAACATGCTTTTAGACACTTCGCAACACATACCTTGGCTATTGCCAGCTATTCTCCTACGGGTGATGTCACCCACCTAGAAGTTTGCCTCTGACAGCGTTGTGCTCAGTAATCTCGGTAGCGCGTTCTGTAAATGCTCCATGCTGTAGTGAGTTCATGTAGGTAAGCATAGGTTCGACTCTCGGCCCTTTCCTGTGTGTGTGTGTGTGTGTTTCCAGCTGCCTCTGCAGATGAACATGCTTTTAGACGCCGCAACACATACCTTGGCTATTGCCAGCTATTCTCTTACGGGTGATGTCACCCGCCTAGAAGTATGCCTCTGACAGCATTGTGCTCAGTAATCTCGGTAGCGTTCTGTAAATGCTTCATGCTGTAGTGAGTTCATGTAGGTAGGCATAGTTTCGACTCGGCCCTTCCCTGTGTGTGTGTGTGTGTGTGTGTGTGTTTCCAGCTGCCTCTGCAGATGAACATGCTTTTAGACGCTTCGCAACACATACCTTGGCTATTGCCAGCTATTCTCTTACGGGTGATGACACCCGCCTAGAAGTATGCCTCTGACAGCATTGTGCTCAGTAATCTCGGTAGCGCATTCTGTAAATGCTTCATGCTGTAGTGAGTTCATGTAGGTAGGCGTAGTTTTGACTCTCGGCCCTTCCCTGTGTGTGTGTGTGTGTGTGTGTGTGTGTGTTTGTGTGTGTGTTTCCGGCTGCCTCTGCAGATGAACATGCTTTTAGATGCTTCGCAACACATACCTTGGCTATTGCCAGCTATTCTCCTACGGGTGATGTCACCCGCCTAGAAGTATGCCTCTAACCGCGTTGTGCTCAGTAATCTCGGTAGCGCATTCTGTAAATGCTTCATGCTGTAGTGAGTTCATGTAGGTAGGCGTCGGATCGACTCTCGGCCCTTCCCTGTGTGTGTGTGTGTGTGTGTGTGTGTGTGTTTCCAGCTGCCTCTGCAGATGAACATGCTTTTAGACGCTTCGCAACACATACCTTGGCTATTGCCAGCTATTCTCCTACGGGTGATGTCACCCGCCTAGAAGTATGCCTCTGACAGCGTTGTGCTCAGTAATCTCAGTAGCACGTTCTGTAAATGCTTTATGCTGTAGTGAGTTCATGTAGGTAGGCGTAGGTTCGACTCTCGGCCCTTCCCTGTGTGTGTGTGTGTGTGTGTGTGTGTGCTTCCAGCTGCCTCTGCAGATGAACATGCTTTTAGATGCTTCGCAACACATACCTTGGCTATTGCCAGCTATTCTCTTACGGGTGATGTCACCCGCCTAGAAGTATGCCTCTGACAGCGTTGTGCTCAGTAATCTCGGTAGCGCATTCTGTAAATGCTTCATGCTGTAGCGAGTTCATGTAGGTAGGTGTAGGTTCGACTCTCGGCCCTTCCCTGTGTGTGTGTGTGTGTGTGTTTCCGGCTGCCTCTGCAGATGAACATGCTTTTAGACGCTTCGCAACACATACCTTGGCTATTGCCAGCTATTCTCTTACGGGTGATGTCACCCGCCTAGAAGTATGCCTCTGACAGCGTTGTGCTCAGTAATCTCGGTAGCGCGTTCTGTAAATGCTTCATGCTGTAGTGAGTTCATGTAGGTAGGTGTAGGTTTGACTCTCGGCCCTTCCCTGTGTGTGTGTTTCCAGCTGCCTCTGCAGATGAACATGCTTTTAGATGCTTCGCAACACATACCTTGGCTATCAGCGGCCATTCCTTTACGGTTGTTGTCACCCACCTGTACATGTGCCACTGACGGTGGTGTGTTCGGTGGTCCACGTAGCGCATTCCATACCTGTGTCATACTTTTGTGCGGTTGGGTATGTGGGGGTGTGGTCATTCACCATGCCTGCCACATGTGTGTGTGTCCATCCTCCCAGCTGCATGGGTTCATAGGGTATGGCTTTGAGGTTTCCGCAGAACACTCATATCCTGCCGCCATCCCTGTGTTTGTGGATGGTGAGACGCAGCTCGTGTACTGCTTGTGTGCCTGCTGTGGTTGGCGACCTCCGTAGCGTGTTCTCCACGTGCACCCTGCTATGGTGTGGTGGGGTGGTGCTGTGTACATTACACTCACGGGCCTGCCACATGTGTCCGTCTGTATCTCTGTCATTGTATATCTACGTACCTATGTTGTGCCCGTAGTGCTGCTCTTGCATGGACAGCTGTCTTTCCCATGTATCGCATATTTGCACGGCTGACACATAGAACTGTGGTGCTGCATATCCACTCATTGTCCATGCACCGTCCGTATTCCAGAACACCCTAAAGACATCTGCCGGATATCGTGGCAGACAGCTATCCTTGCTGTCCTGACACTGTACCCGTACACGCCATACACCTTGTGTGTACTTGCCTATTTATGGTGTGTGTATGTCTACCTGTGCTGTATGCATGGCCGTGTGTGTGTCCCGCTATAGCCATCTATGCAGGTGTCGCCACTATGGGTAATCCTTGTGGACCGATGTTTCATGTGCACGTCTGCACATACCTGCAGACCGTACTACCCCTCCTATGGCAGCGGCCTTAGATCGACTGCTGCCCTAGGCTGTAGGGCTCCATGGCGCCCACCACTGCAACACATGGTGCCCCCATCTTGGTATACCTACATGACACACCTACTAGACAGGTGGCCCTACTAGTGTGGCGCCCTGGGCAGCCGCAGGATTGGCGTATGCCTACGGCCGGCTATGAGCACATCACAAGGCATACGTCTACATTCGGTGTTTTACTACATCTAGGTTATAATACCAGAGGGGGGACCTCATCAGCTATGCTATAGAATGTGGATTTAGATGGATTAGTGGGTGGAGGGTTGGCCACACACCAGGGCTGACCAACGGAACACTGATGAGGCCTCTTTTGAGAAGCAGGTGGATCAAACCCCCGTAACAGGAATGTAGTTTAGGTACAGATGTAGAGTTAACACACATTTGTCCCCTCTTTCAGTTCTGTACCGCTGTATTACAGTGGTATGCTATGCATATCTTCCATATACATTGTTAGATCTTTGATTGATGAGTATTCGGCATAGTACAATATCATATAATACATGTGTTAATAAGATGCTTTCTGAGATGTTAACATATGTGTGTGTGGTTAACATTGCGTCTGTGCTTTCTATGCTGTGGTTACATGTTCATTGTTTGCATAGGAAGTAACAAATGGAAGTGTAAGGGGGGATATTTAAAGCCTGGATGCTTCTATGTTATGTGTAAATCTCACGGAGCCTACGGGTGAAAGCGCTTACATGTCTATGAAGTAACCTTTGTATACCATATGTGACCTGTCATGGACAAAAAGTCTACGTTGACTGTTTCATCTACCTATGTGTGACTTGGTTTGTGTGCCATAAGGTGCCAGCGGGTCTTTGATGTTGATTAGGTGTATTCCATGGTCAATTGACATTAATCCTATTAATTCACTGAAGGATGTTCTTCATTGGTGGGAACGCCATAGTTTGACCAGCGTATGGCTTTCCTAGCTGACGTTGATATTGTGCCATTGGTATGTGTTCCACAGGTCACCCATTTGTTCCGCGGTATGGTAGCGTGTGATCCCCATTTCCTTGCTGGCAGATTGAGTGCTGTGTACGCCGGTATTCGCACGGCGGTCTGGCTTTGTATGTGGAGTCTCTACTGTAGTCCCTATCTGTATTCCCTGTGTTATGCCTTACTACAGCTGTGTAATTCCACCAGGTTTGCAGTTATGGCTGCCATCTTGGTCGTACGTTTGTCCATCCTTGGGAAATGCCTACTGGACACTGGAATAGGGCTGTACCCATTTCACAGCTGCATTTAGCATTTTCCGGTGGATGATTTTCATTATTGGTGGGGGGTAAGGCATGTGCTATACCCACATACCTCCCACGGGGCGGGACAATGGATTATCTGCCAAACAACACCGAGCCCCATTTCTGCATACCCACGATCCCATGGCTGCAGCCCTCGACGGTACCCATTATACATTCTTCATGTGTGCGGGACTGAGATGTGGACGCACATCTATGGACACGGCCATATGGGTATTTCTGCTCATATGTTCTGCATTTCATGGACACCTGTCATCAACCTTAAACACGCTGGTGGTGCATATGTCTAACCGTGCCATAGTCATGGCTGTTACGCTTACAGCGTCGCTTCCTCCATCACGTTTATATTGCATAGGGTTATATTTTTGGGTCCTACAATGGACACCAATGTGCATATGTAAAGTGTAGAACCTGTTGGACTGTGTCCATCTGACCAGTGGGTTTGACTGCTGCTGTATGTTCCCCATTCGCGGGTGTGTGTTTGACTACACATATTATGTAGTGCTACGACATCCAGGTCTTTCACACCTGAAACCGAATGGTGTACATCCAAAGATGCAGGTTAGCAACTGCTTTACATAATCCTCAGAAGTCACAATACGAAATATCCGCCACTGTATTGTCAAAATAACACCACCATGACATGTGGATCCTATTAATTCATTGAAGGATGTTCTTTATATGTGGGTACGCCATAGCTTGACCATCCTATAACCTTCCTAGTTGACATTGTTGGTGTGCCATTAGTATGTGTTCCGCAAATCGCCCATTTGTTCCGCAGTATGGAAGCGAGTGAACCCCATTTTCTTGCTGGCAGATTGAGTGCTGTCTACGCCGGTATTCGCACGCCGGTCTGGCTTTGTATGGGGGATGTGTACTGTGGTCCCTATCTGTATTTTCTGTGTTATGCCTTACTGCAGCTGTGGAATTACACCGGGTTTGCAGTTATGGGTGACCATCTTGGTCGTACGTTTGTCCGTCCATGGGAATTGCCTACTGGACACTGATATAGGGTTGTACACATTTCACAGCTGCATTTAGCATTCTCCGGTGGATGATTTGCATTATTAGTGCGGAGTAACGCATATGCCATGCCCACATCCCTCACACGGGGTGGGACAACGGATCATCTGCCAATCCACACCGAGACCCATTTTTGCATACCCACGATCCCATGGCTGCAACCCTCGACAGTACCCGTTGCACATTCTCCATGTGTGCGGGAATGGGATGTGGACGCACTTCTATGGACTCGACAATCTGGGGATTTCTCTGCATATGACATGCATTTCATGGACAGTTGTCATCAACCTTGAACACGCTGGTGGTGCATATATGTAGCTGTGCCGTAGTCACGGTTGTCACTTCATCTGGGTCTCCCGATCGCAGCAGGTTGACATTGCGTACAGATAAATTTTTGGGTCCTACAATGGACACCAATGTGCATATGTAAAGTGTAGAACTTATTGGACTGTGTCCATCTGGCCAGTGGGTTTGACTGCTGCTGTATGTTCAGCAATCACGGATGTCTGTTTGAGTACCCATATTATGTAGTGCTACGTAAACCGGGTTTTCCGCCACTGAACCCAAATGGTGTAATTCCAATGATGCAGGCTAACAATTGCTTTAACTAATCCGCAGATATCCCATTGGGACATTCCCGCCTCTGTATTGTCATATTAACACGACCAAAACATGTAGGTCCTATTAATTCATTGAAGGATGTTCTTTATAAGCGTGAACACCATAGTGTAAGGATCCTATGACTTTCCTAGTTGACGTTGTTGGTGTGCCATTGGTATGTGTTCCGCAGGTCGCCCATTTCTTCCGCGGTATGGAAGCGAGTGATCCCCATTCTCTTGCTGGCAGATTGAGTGCTGTGTACGCCGGGATTCGCACGGCGGTATGACTTTGTATGTGGAGTCTCTACTGTAGTCCCTATCTGTATTCCCTGTGTTTTGCCTTACTACAGCTGTGTGATTCCACCAGGTTTGCAGTTATGGGTGCCATCTTGGCCGTACATTTGTCCATCCATGGGAACTGCCTAATGGACACTGGTATAGGGCTGTACACATTTCACAGCTGCATTTAGCATTCTCCGGTGGATGTTTTGCATTATTAGTGCGGAGTAACGCATATGCCATACCCACATCCCTTACACGGGGCGGGACAACGGATCATCTGCCAATCAACTCCGAGACCCATTTCTGCATACCCACGATCCCATGGCTGCAACCCTCGACAGTACCCATTGCACATCCTCCATGTGTGCGGGAATGGGATGTGGACACACATCTATGGACTCGACAATCTGGGGATTTCTGTGCATATGTCCTGCATTTCATGGACAGTTGTCATCAACCTTGAACATGCTGGTGGTGCATATATGTAGCTGTGCCGTAGTCACGGCTGTCACTTCATCTGGGTCTCTCGATCGCAGCCGGTTGACATTGCGTACGGATAAATTTTTGGGTCCTACAATGGACACCAATCTGCATATGTAAAGTGTAGAACTTATTGGACTGTGTCCATCTGGCCAGTGGGTTTGACTGCTGCTGTATGTTCAGCAATCACGGATGTGTGTTTGCCTACCCATATTATGTTGTGCTATGACACCCATGTTTTAATACGATTAACCCAAATGGTGTTAATGTAATGCTGCAGGTTGGCAACTGCTTTAAGTAATCCTCAAAAGGCCCAGTAGGACATATACGCCACTGTATTGTCAATATAACACAGCCAGAACATGTAGACCCTATTAATTCATCGAAGGATGTTCTTTATAAGCGGGAACGCCAGTGTTTAAACATCCTATGACCTTCCTAGTTGACGTTGTTGGTGTGACATTGGTATGTGTTCCACTGGTCGCCCATTTGTTCTGCAGTATGGCGGCGAGTAATCCCCATGTTGTTGCTGGCAGATTGAGTGCTGTGTACGCCGGTATTCGCACGGCGGTCTGGATTTCTATGGGGAGTGTCTACTGTAGTTGCCATCTGCATTTCCTGTGTTATGCCTTACTGCAGCTGTGTAATTCCACCGGGCTAGCAGGCATGGGTGCCATCCTGGTCGTAGGCTTGTCCATCCATGGGAATTGCCTACTGGACACTGTTATGGCCTGTACACATTCCACACCTGCATTTAGCATTATCCGGTGGATGCTTTGCATTATTAGTGGGGAGTAGGTCATGTGCTACACCCACATCCCTCCCACGGGGTGGGACAACGGATTATCTGCCAAACAACACCGAGCCCCATTTCTGCATACCCAGGATCCCATGGCTGCAACCCTCGACAGTACCCATTACACATCCTTCATGTGTGCGGGACTGGGATGTGGACGCACATGTATGGACACGTCGATCTGGGGATTTCTGTTCATATGTCCTGCATTTCATGGACACCTGTCATCAACCTTAAACATGCTGGTGGTGCATATGTCTAACTGTGCCGTAGTCTCGGCTATCGCATCATCTGGTGGTTGGAAACGGCTGGATGGATTTCTGTTAGAAGGTATTTTTGGGTCCTACAATGGACACTAATGTGCATATGTAAAGTTAGATGTTGCTGGACTGTGTCCAACTGGCCAGTGGTTTTGACTGCTGCTGTATGTTCCCCAATCGCGGATGTCTGTTTGACTACCCATTCTACGTGGTGCTACGTAAACCAGGTGTTTTAGAACTGTGAACAAATGGTGTACATCCAGGGATGCAGGTTAGCAACTGCTTTAAATAAACCTCAGACGTCCCAATAGGACATATCCGTCACTGTATTTTCAACATAACACCACCGGAACATGTTGATCCCCTATGTATTCATTGAAGCATGTTTTCTTTATAGGTGGGAATGCCATAGTTTACATATCCTAGTTGACGTTGTTGGTGTGCCATTAGTATGTGTTCCACAGGTCGCCCATCTGTTCCGCAGTATGGTAGCGAGTGCTCCCCATTTTGTTGCTGGCAGATTGAGTGCTGTGTACGCCGGTGTTCGCACGGCGGTCCAACTTTGTATGGGGAATGTCAACTGTAGTCCCTATGTGTATTTCCTGTGTTATGCCTTACTGCGGCTGTGTAATTCCACCGGCTTTGCAGTTATGGGTGCCATCTTGGTCGTACGCTTGTCCATCCATGAGAATTGTCTACTGGACACTGGTATAGGGCTGTACACATTTCACACCTGCATTTAGCATTCTCCAGTGGATGCTTTGCATTATTAGTGGGGAGTAAGGCAGGTGCTACGCCCACATCCCTCCCACGGGGCGGGACAACGGATTATCTGCCAAATGACACCGAGCCCTGTTTCTACATACCCAGGATCCCTTGGCTGCAACAGTCGACAGTACCCATTACACATCCTTCATGTGTGCGGGACTGGGATGTGGCCGCACTTCTATGGACTTGGAACTCTGGGGATTTCTGTGCATATGTGCTGCATTTCATGGACAGCTATCATCAACATTGAACACGCTTGCGGTGCATATGTCTAGCTGTGCCGTGGTCACGACTGTCAGTTCTCATGGTTGGGTGGTGAAGGCTGACACGCATACCGTATGGGAAAATTTTTGGGTCCTACAATGGACACCAATGTGCATATGTAAAGTGTAGAGCTTGTCGGACTGTGTCCATGTGGCCAGTGGTTTTGACTGCTGCTGTGTGTTCACCAATCGCGGATGTCTGCTTGACTACCCATAGTGTGTAGTGCTACAGAAACCATGTTTTCCGAAACCGGAACCAAATGGTGTACATCCAATGATGCAGGTTAACAACCGCTTTAATTAATCCCCAGAGGTCCCAGTAGGGAAGTATCGCCACTTTATTGTCAGAATGACACCTCCATACCAGGTAAATCACGGGCACTTTGGCCCGGTCTTACCGGCCATTTGCAAGTGTAATTAGCAGACACGTGTCAATACATGTATAATAATACATATTGTAATACCGATGTTAATCTATGTTATTTGGACAATGGCTTCTGCTATTGACATACGTTGCTGTGGGTGTTGCCGGTTACCATACACATGGCTTTCTCAAAGGCCAAATTCACAATTCTGAACACTACTGTGGTCTCCTTTAAGGACCCTGAGCCAGTGGTCAACAGTACTGAAGCCACTGCATCAATTACATATGCCGTCTACCGGTACCTACAGGACTGCATGGATCAGGCATTCCCTTACCCAACTGTGGTTCATTGTACCAATGCCAAGCATCCAGTGTGGTGTACCCCAGCCATACACAAGCTGTACAACGAGAGGAGGTGGCTACTACAAGGCAGAGCAGACACCTTGTGAGGTATGACACCCTTGCTCATTATATGTGTAGAGCTACAGGCTGTCATGACATGGTCCGGGGCAGGTTCCACAGATATATCTCCATGGACTCGGCAGACAATCATACAGCCTTCATTTGCTATGCTGGACACCTGGGAGGTAACTCACACATATGCTCTGACTGGGTTCACAATGATGTGGAGTTTACTGAACATACACACATTGCCAACATACGGGCTGACAGGTTCGGTGAAGACATCTCCACCCCCCCCCACATGGAGAGATGTCTGTACCAGCGGTTTGTGGTCCCCGAATGTTCTGTAACGCACGGGTGGGACATGCTCTCTCCAGGGTAGTGAACATAGCATCCATGGGACCAGCTGGTGTCCCGACTGTGTACTCCGCGATCTCATTGAGGAATTAGACCCACAGTTAGGACAGCTGTTTATTCTTAGCCTCACCTCGGGTAACGCATGCCCAAGTTGTGTCGCACGGCGACTGTAGTCCCACTTCACAGGGCCAGTGCCTCCACTGACCCTGGTTATTACTGTCCCATTACCATGAGAAGACTTATCTGCAAACACATGGGGAGGGATCATACTGCGGCCCGTAGATGATGACATAGGGGACCTGCATACTTTGCATCCAACCCAGTTTGGCTTGGTCAGGGGCGGTTCATGCGTTTAAATCCTGGTTGACGTTTTAGGGACAGTCACCGAGGTCATTGATGGGGGTCTTGCAGTCCATACAGCCTACCTCGACCTGGCAAAGGCCTTCAACACAATACCCCCCTCGGGTATCATTGATAAACCCATCGGCTTGGATGTGAACACGTACATCGCAGGATGGGTTGCAAACTGGCTAGGTGACACGACCCACGCGGTCATAGTTGCTGGCAGCATGTCGGACTTACTGCCTGTCACAGGCGGTGTCCCACGGGGCTCTGCCCTGGGTCCACTCTTTTTCTACATCTACATTTCCACAGTACAAGCACACACAGAGGTGTTATGGCTGACATTGTTTGTAGATGACTGCGAACCGGGTGCCATAGTGGGACGGACATCTGACACAGATATCCTTCAAAGGGGCCTCCCAGATATGTATATCTGCTGTCAGGGACATGACCTACAGCTAAATGCCAGGTAATGCATAATCATACCCGTCGAGAAGAACGAGGTCACCCCTGTCCGGCATATGGGTGGCAGTCCACTGAGCACGGGGGTAATTACCAGGTATCTGGGGACCCAGGTTGTCGGTCAACATTCGTTCGACACACACGTTGCTATCGTGGTTCGGTAGAACTTCTACATTGCCCACCTGATCGTGCAGGGATTCACATCTAGATCAGGGTAGGTCATCGTCTCCTTGTACTCATTACGTGTTACACCTATGATTGAGTACATTGCCCCATTCGGAGGGTATCTGACCCGACACCTACAGCAGCTGGGAAGGCCCCATAGGTTAATCGTCAGACAGATGCAGGGTGTCAGGGATTTGTGTTATGCTGCCCCACTGTTAGGACTCCTGCTCCATTCAGTCACATACCTCTTGTTCGGTGTTGACCTGTGCCTGACATACGAGGCCATGTCAAATCATATTTGATGACTATGCTTCAACTACTGGATCTACATCCCTCGGAACCACAAGGGCAGGTGACGTGAACCTTGACACGGTCATTAATAGGATGTGTTGGAGTGACACATATGTCACCCAGACACTCACTATGCTGTGGATCTACATCACAGTACATGTGAGGCAGAGAACCTTGCTAGCCTTGTTCGGGGGGATCTTGTCCGTTGGATGGGGGATTGCAGATATACCCCAGGGATTACATCATTGTCACTGCTTGACAGAGGTACAGCAATATAATAGGCATTTTATCTCCGGACCGGAGGGTTGGCAAAGGAATCCTAACTATGGCCTAGGGTTATGGCTGACCTTGGGTAGATAGCCTACTCTGTACCTATGGACCTATGACCCTATGTTCATAGTTTGTCCCATTCACACTTGTCTATCCCCTATCCTCTTTCTCATGTGTATATTTCTGTGGCACGTGCTTGACCTCTGTATTACCTGCAGGTATGCTGTCTACAGTGCACATACGTCACGGTTGATTACAGTGTATCTGTGTCCCTACCTCTGTGATACTGAGGACTACCACACATCCTTCACAGCATTACATGCATATGCCCATTCTATTATTCTTTGGCCTATGGGGGGGTGTTAAGGCAACGGTTACACGTGTCCCTGTTTGTGCGCGCGTCATGGTGGTCTTTGACCAGCCTCCGTTGCGGTCGTGGGATGGACGGTAGTGTTGGTGTGTGTTTGGCATGTGTTTTCACTGCCGGTACATCTGTGGGAGGTGAGGTTGGCACATGTTCCTCTTTGCAGGGGGCCCCATCCTGGAGTTTTGTGTCATGCATCAACACTTGGCACGTGCCATATGTCCTGTGCTATTCCCACAGTCGTGTATGCCTTCATGCATTACTACTGCGTGTTACTGGCTGTTTGTATGTGGTACACATGGCTATTATGGTGGTTGGTTTGGCCTATTCCCATGCTATGACATACACATCTGTCAAATAAGTTGTTAAAATCAGACTGTAAAAATCATTAGGCTTTTCAAAATGACAGTCAATAACACAGGAAGCTCAAGTTCAAAATGTTTTACTAGTGTACACCAGGAGGCAAATAACTATACAGTACAAGTATAGAGTTTTGTCTGACTCTATACAGGAAGCAACTTTGTTTATATTGTGTTTACAATCAGCTTTTGCCCGCCTCACTGCCATGGTCAGTCACAGGGCATTTACATCACTATAGTCCACAATATTCTATTCATACGAAGGTGCTGAGGTAATGCTTTTTAAATGTTTTCCCATGAGAATAACATAGCCTTGCAAGGCACCTGGTCAATTACAGTGTCCTTCTGTAAATGTTGCTCTTTCAAGGTTCCAGGCCTGTTCGAATACAATAGTCAGTTCATTTCTTAATACGTTCCTTTGTCTCTCTGGTAAGCAGCTGTACTCTATCTTCGATAGAGCTCACAAGGCCATCCTCCTCAGTGGAAGGGAGAAAGATATACATGTACATACATTTATTTTTCTCTAACCCAGCAGATAATTAATGCTGAAAGACATAAGCCTGCTGAACTGGTTACTGCCAGGGTCAGAGTTCAATCACACTGCAGCTAAGCTTCAGGCAATTACATGCAAGATCATTTCTACTGCCATATTGTAAAATAGAATAAAATGCATTATATACTATTTGCTTCTAAACTAGCACTTCATATATGTTTATATATATATTTTTCTATCAACATCCATCCGGGCATATGCATGTTATTTCGTCCTTTGCGTTGGCCGTGAGTGTTTGGCCATCCGGCAACGCTACTCTCAACATGTGATGTCCCACCTTCCCCTTCTGTGCCTGTGGCACCCTGTTAGGGCGTCCTGTTTGGTAGGCAGATGTTCCACTATATGTGTTGTGTTTGACATGTCTGCATAGCTAATCATCGGTACGGCGGTTGAACATACCACCTTGTCTAGATGTGTACAGTTATGTGCACCGTGGCGTGTGCACGCCTATGGGGTTTGGACGAGTCCATACCACATGCGGGATGTACACATTCTGCCAACACATTCACATGCAGCCATTTGCATATCTGTACCTGAGGTGGGTTGTTAACATGTGGGGTACATATTTGCCCGCGTGGCACTGCCTGAGACAATACTTCTTACCACATTTCAGGTACGCCCATTGTGTGTAGGTGTGTAGCTGCACAAGGCTGCTAGCTGGGTTGGGTGCATGGTCGTACATGGGTGCGGGATACATGCTATGCTGGGGCTATTGTGTATTACATTTGCATGCATGAGATCTGCTTCTGGATATTACGCTTAGACATACGCCGTCCTATGTGTATGCGACGAGCACGTTGCTGGGTGTGGTACATGTTGCTATGCACATGTTTGCCTGTGTTTAGGGTATCTTGTTTCCTTCTTGTTGTTATCTCGACACGGCTACCCGGCTGTGTACTCTCACTACTGCTGGTGACCATGCCCATGTCGCTACGTCTATGTCGGTGCGGCGCGCTGACATGCTGCTGTACACCTTCACTGGGTATGCCCACTGACAGTGCATTGCGGGACGGACACGGTATTACGCGTATCCTTTGTTCCTTGGACGGGTACACTTAGGGATTCGTGGGTTGATGTTTGGTTCTCCGTTTTGTTGGGACGGGTACTATGTTGCATAGTCTGCATACGTTTCATTCTTTACGGGCCCTGGCTGGTGCGGTTGCTATTACGGGCGGCCTGTGGAAGTCAGCACTTTAGGTTGCTCATCGCCTGCCGGCTTGGCCACGCCTCCGGACGCATCCTACTTGGGCTCGCTCACGTGCCCTACGCACGTGTCTGTGGTTGCGGCGCATACTCATTACTATGCATATGGTGCTGCTACGCCGACTATTCACTGCACCGCCGGCGCAAGCCTTACACCGGCCTTGCTCCGAGCTTCATGAATCCCGGGGTAAGAAAGCAATAATGCTAACCTTATAAAGGACTCATTTCAAAAAGTCTAGTAATATCAGAAAAATAATAGGGCAGATTTAATAAAGCCTACACAATAATTTTAACAGTCTCTGCATCTTGGCACGATGCGCACACAGGAGCGACAATTTTTCGATTCACAAAGCTCCTCATAGAGGTGTGCAGTGACGCTCATTTGCACACAAATATGGAAACTTTCTTGGCATGCAAATGACAGCGTCAGTAGGTGAATTTTATGCTAATGAAGCAAATCAACATGGTGTTGTGATTCAACAACCTGTAAAGCAACTGTGTAGACTCCTTGTTCGTTTGCCATGTATACCAAAACCTTCCGACTACAGCCACAGAAATGGATCTATACAGAAACAAGAGCAAGTAAAAGCTCTTTCATTTGTACAGAACTGCCCTTAACAATTAACACCCATATATTTTGATCTAATTACAGAGGGTGGATGCTAGAAAATCAGTGTAACAATCATAATAATGTCATTTTAAGTGCCATGACATAAATGCAGTTTTGTTCCCCCACCCCCAAATTCAAACTATATTTGTAAGTAATGCAGGCTGCTAAAATGTATAAAGCTCCATGAAACAGAGTATTATACTGTAATGCAAACATATGCAGGATGCAGCTGATGGTTTACAGTAGTCCTCTGTTACAGCATTGGAATCTTGTGCAGCTTTCCTCCCTACACAGTTACGATGTAAAAAAGAGCAACTGTGTAAGGATGTTCACTTTATGTAGGCACATGCACAGTGTTTGTGTTGAATGCATGGTGACAGGGAATACTGACATTGGGGGTGGGTGTCAGGTTACACTTGCAGAGGTGAACATGTTGGGTTCTGAAGGGTGAAAGTGCATGTAAGCAGTACACAATCCCTAAGTTTTGTGTCATCCTCTTTATTGTTTGTTAAAATGTATTGGATCTGTCCACATTGATTTAAAATTTATTTTTTAATTTTTGTCCTTGTTTGCATGATGTGGTGCATAGCACAACTACAAGTAACAGAGTAATGAAAGGCAGGTTTCTCTGCTTTGTTATGTAACTATTACTGTGGCAGCAAATGTTTGCGTTCATAGGTTGGTACTAGGCTATCGGCCCTAGGGCCTATACAAGCCTAGCCATAACAATTCCCTGGCTATTTCTTCCCAGAGTATTTACTTCCCTGGTCCCCTGTCTAGCAGGGCGACTGATATGATCTCTAGGGTGAATTTTCTATCTCCCATCCAATCGTCAAAGTTCCTTTTAAAAAGGGCCAAAGAGGCGCTCAGCTTGACATGTATGGGCAGTCTATTCCAGAGTATAGGGAGTCCCAGGGTCAGGAACTTATCCCTACAGCATGTTTTGTTCATTGTGATGATGAGGTTTAAATCCCTGGAGTGTATGGCTCTGATGGATTGGGATTTCTTTAAGTGCAGCATGTCCAACAGCTCTGGGTTTGACATGGCCTTGTATGTTAAGCAGAGATCGCCTCTGAGTAGGCGATATGCGACAGAGTATAGGTGGAGTTTTTTTAGACTGTCAGCATAGGGCATCTGCTTTAGGTTTGTGATTCTTTTAGTGAGGTATTTCTGTGGCCTTTCCAGTTGTTGCAGATGTCTTGTGAGTTGAATACCAAATGGGGTGTTGTACTCTATAATGGGTCTAATGAGGGATGAGTACAGTGGGACAATGACCTCCTATTTTCTGGACGAAAAGCCCGTAGTGATGAGGTGTGCCACATAGAAGGATTTCCTGACTTATGTGGCGATGTGGTTATTGAAGGTGAGACCACTGTCCACCTGTGTCCCTAAGTCCCATATCACACTTTCGGTGTTTAGTGTACTGCTACTTATGTGGTAATTCATGGGTACATGGTTTTTCCCAAAGGGAATAACTATATGGCTAGAATATAGATGGTCCCGAGTTTGACTCCAGGATGTGCAACCTTTCCTTCGCTTTTTATGGTCCATGATTGCATGCTATCCTGAGAACGAAGGATATATCAATTTTGCTGATGCTTATCTGATTTATGCCAAGGTGTACAGAGGTGCATGAAGGTGCACATAGCTGTGCATAGCACACTAATGAGCAAGTAACAGCTGTGGTTTTTTTTTCAATAATAAGTCTTTATTGTTTTACTATTTTCCAACAAACTTAAACAAAACAAAATATCAATAAATTCCAACTAATGTTTCTAATCATAACACAATAACATATATACAATATTTACATGAATGCTTCCAATTGTAACAACAGATTATAGAAAAGCACATGAGAAAAAAGAAGAAAAAAAAGTTATACATAGATCAAATATCTAAGCCTTTTATTTATTACTAAATTTCCCTTATAAGGTATATGAGTAAACTTGGGTTCAATGTATTACGCCAATATAATATTAAAAATTTGCTCCCATATTTTCAGATTATTGATATTTTTATTATGATCGTTAAGGAGTAATTTGTGGGATAATATCTGTCTCACTGCTAGAATCTTAAAGTTCTCCCATGACGTTTGAGATGGATTTAACCAGTTAGTAGCTATATATAGTTTCATTAATAAAAAAAATATTAATAAGTATAGTACCTTGGGATCTAGAGAACTGTTTTGGAGGGATATGTAAAATCATAAATTCCCATGAACGTGTTGAACTTTGATAGCCCATCATTTGAAGTTGTATTCTTAGGGAGTTCCAAAGTTTATAAATACATTTGCAGCTCCAGAACATATGAAGAAGGTCTGCTGATTGACATTTACAGTATGGACAGTTTGGAGATTTTTTTAGAATTGAATTTATGCAAGCCAAGGCGTGTATAATAAGCATTATTAAATATCATAAGCTAAGTATACATCAATCTTTGAAGAGAAATTGATGTAGTTGTTACGTTAATTGCTTTTAGTATTTGATTTTCTTCTATCAGTGGCATTTTTTCCTTCCAATAGTTTGACAAAAGAACTTTATTCTGAAATTTGAAATATTTTATTAATTTATTTGTAGCTGCTATAAATTTAACATCTTGTTGAAGAGTTTACCACAAATTTGAACATTTTGTTAAATCCTCATCTTTAATTTTGAAATCCTTAAAGTAACTTAAGGAAAGTTCCTTAATCTGTCTCAACATAACTAAATATGATTTGGGCAGATTCATTTCTTGTCTTATTTCATTAGTTGAATATTTGAGGTAAGGGTATATATCAAGGAAAGTTAAATTAATCATAAAAGGGAAATTTTTAAGATTTATTAATTTATTATTAATTTTCAGGTTAGGATTTCTATGAAAAGGTTGGAAGACCATCATATGTTGCATGAGATTTAATGAATGAAATAAGTTTTGTATTGATGTTATATATAATCTAATGTGATCCATTATATCATATAATTTAAACTTTTCCTTTCCTAAGAAAGATAATGCTTTGGGATTAATATTCAGATTCAAAATATGTTTATAATTCAAAATTACCCACGTTGGTGACCATTTATTACTAGATGTATCATAATTAGCAATTCTTAAGATTCTGTTAGAGTTTATTATTAAGTATTAAGTTTTAAAATTTGGTAGATCCAATCCCCCTCTATTTTTTGGGGTCATCAATTGATCATATGATATCCTAGTCTTTCTTGGGTCCCAAATAAATTTAAGTAACAGCTGTGTTTAATAGATGCAATTATAGCATAAACAGGTGACGTGCATGTTAATCATCCAATCCAACACAGTGGAGCTATTCAACAATGTATAAAGTATCCATGTAGCCTACATCCTGTTTTTTCCTTTATCTTTCAATACCATTGGAGCAGAGACAAGGAAATTGTAACTGATACAATACTAGGGGCTGGTGCAACTATTCTACATCTACATATGCTACAGATGGAAGCCAGTGCTGCTGCTAACAATAGGCCTAGGCAGAGAAGGAGAAGAGTGTTCAGGCCGAGGGAAACTTATCAGGTGCTACATGACCTGGAGATTGTAGAACACTAGAGGGTGGACAGAGATACATTAAAAGAACTCTGTAAGCTCTGCCACACTCAATTCAGAGCCAGAGATAACTAAGGGGAACCAATCCCAGTGGAAACTAAGGTATGTGTAGCCCTTCAAATATTAGCTACTGGTACCTTTAAAAGATGAACTGGGGACTTGATGGGTGTGTCACAGGCATCAACCTCCAGCATCTTCCAGCAATTTCTGGATTCTATGCTCATACATGCCAATGAACACATATTTTTCCTCCCATACTTCTGAAGAGAGGGCCAGCAATATAGAACTGTTTTACTGTGTAGTGCAATACCCTGAACTGCTGGGTGCCATATATTGCACTCTTGTACACATTAAGGCACCACCTGGTTAGCAGGGAAGAATCTACCTTAACTTAAAGGGATACCACTCTATCAACTGCCAAATCATGTGTAATGCCCAGGGAATTATCTTGAATGCATGTGCTGGCTACCCTGGCAATGATCATGACTCCCATATCTGGCACAAGTCACAGCTGTACCAGATGTTTGCTAGGGTGGACATCCTGCAAGGCCATTTTACTGGGAGATGCTGGCTATGCCATGGAACCATGGCTGATGACACCCATCAGAAGTGCACACACACCCATGGAAGAATGCCATATTGAGGCACACTCAAACTACAAACATCATGGAGTGTGTGTTTGGGCTTTTGAAGTCATGATTCTGGTGCCTAAATATATCTGGTGGGGCCCTGCAGTATAATCCATGCACATGTAGACAAATATTCACAGTATGTGCTATGCTCCACACTCTGGTCCTGTGGAAACAGCTGCAGCAGGATTAGCAAGGGAAAGCAACATACATCCCTCCACCAGCATCTAGGTAACCACAGCCAAAGTCAGAGGAGGACACAGAGGAGGAAACCCTAGCTGCTGTCCCTGTAAACAGATGTAGGAGTGCTCAGTATGCCCTTGCTTTGGCTAAGAGACAATGCATAGCACATTCAGTGATGACCTAGGGACCTAATACCTTTTTCCTACTCACATACATGTAGTAAAACTGATGCCAGGCAGCTCACACAACTTTTACCTCCCCATGTATTGGTTGTGTACTGCTTCCAGACAGAGTCAGCACTGAACTAAAGTGTGACGACTGCTGCATTTTAAAGGTAAGTTGTGAACCTAGACTGCATTCTTTAAACTAATTATGGCATATCCTTGCATTTCCTGAGTTGGTACAGTAAGTAAGTAAATAGGGATGCATTTGTACAGAACGTACCTCAACATGTGAGACATTACACTTATATTACTTGCATTTGTCCGCTATTAATTAGTAGGCCTCATGCATGAAAGATTCACACAGTCATACCTCTGAAGGATTTTGATGTTCCTGCATGGCCTCAGTTTAACACCATATTTTTGTAGTGGTAAATCATTGAAGACAGAAGTTAAAATGATGATACACATTGCAGTTTTAGACTTCAGACCTGTTTGTGTCATAACAGTAACTGAGCTTTGTCCCCCCCAAAAAAACAGAAGTGCACTCTTCTTCCTGCCATAATAGTAACTGAGCTATGCTACCCCCAAAAAAAGAACAGTATATGGGTTTTTGTGTCACCCAACCTGGATATCATTTGTTGACAACTGCATATCATACTATTCCCCGTTAATATCCTCTCACATGTTAAGGCCAATGATATAGAGTGGCTTACACACTGCATATGTTAGATAACTGATGAATGATCAAGAAACACAGAAAGGTAACACAGAGCTATATACTTGTAAGCATAATTATGACAGGTTGTGTGATCACTAACTGCTTTATGTCCATATGTAGAAAAAATCACAACTGATGTTTTGATAGCTCTGTACATTCTGATGCAGTTGGTTGTGTGAAGAATGATTTTCCATTTCACTGATGCAAAGCTGTTTGTGTGGCCAAGAGGACTAAGGCATACCGCCTGTTTTTTGAAGTTGTATTCGTGTGAGGGTTCAAATCCTAACATATGTAGCAATTTGTGTTGTACTGTATACTATCAATGTTTACTGTGCTTGTACAGATTTTGTGTATGTGTTTCTCAGTTTTAATATATTTTCCTATTTGTCTTTTTTTAATTCCAGTTTTGCATGAAATGCTGCTTTCTGAAAAACAGTTTGGCTAAGCTTATCTTGTTAGCATGATGCACAACATTACAGAAACTGGGGAAAACCAGATTTCCTAGAAAGCAAGCACCCAAAAACAGAAAATGAATGCATTCAATTAATGCTCTTAGCCATTGTGAAAAGCTGCCTGGAGTACAGATGGGTCCGGGGTATAGTAGTAAGCATTAGCAATGCAGTTCACTTTTGTGCACTGCTTCCTGCATGCAAACAGGCATGTCTTGCATGAATGTACACTTTGTTAGCCATCATGCAAATCCAGTGCTCATTGCACTATGATTGAATTGTATATTTGAAATTTTATTATTTATGTTTATTGTCCATTTCCTTTGTGTGACATAAAACTACATGTGGAAAAATTGCAAACTAAGAGCATAATATAATATAATATAATATAATATAATACAATATAATATAATATAATATAATATAATATAATATAATATAATATAATATAATATAATATGATATTATTATATGTATTATATGTACTATATTATTATATATAATAATATATGGTATGATAAAAAAATAATAATAATAATAATATATGCCATTTACAGTACATTCATCTGTTCTCTCCCAAACCACCCCAAGCAAGCACTACAACCCTGGAGTCTCATTTTTTTCCCACACATATATCAAACACAGTACAAAGTGTTATACATAATGTTGTGTGCTCATGCATTGACAGGGCCACTTGGTGGTGCTCACAGCCTTGCTTGAAAAACTCAAACAGCCACGTATGCTCACTAACATTACTTGTGTTGTTACACAGCTAGGCTTCCAAACAGCCTACTGCTATTAGGCAACTAGCCTCAAATAACACTATGAAGCAATGTACGTATGCAGGTCTCCCAACATCTTGTTGAAGCAATGTACCTATGCAGACCTCCCAACATCTTGTCTCCAACATGGCCTGTCAATGTCATCTTCTAGAAGTTTACCTGCAGTCCTGACAAAATCAGACTTCTGCTGTGGTGCATGCAATGCTTACTGTGTTACGTAGTCTCTGTCCCTAGATAGGTATGGGGTTCTAGTCTTACTGCAGTTAACTGTGTGTCTACACAGAAAAGCAGAAGTGTGTATCCCACAGTTACCTCTCCAATGTCAGAGCTTGCCAGTGTTTTTTTTTTATATTGCACAAGCCTACACATCCATTTCATGCAGGTCTCTCAACCTCTTTCCCCCCACATGGCCTGTCAATGTAATTTACTATAAGTTAACTTGCAGTCCTAATAAAATCAGATTTGTGCCATGGAGGATTCTATACGTACTGTGTTCTGTAGTCTGTGTACCTTAGATAAGTAGGGGTTCTCATCACTTCAGTCAACTGTGCGTGTGTGTGTGTGTGTGTGTGTGTGTGTGTGTGTGTGTGTGTGTGTGTGTGTGTGTGTGTGTGTGTGTGTGTGTGTGTGTGTGTGTGTGTGTGTGTGTGTGTGTGTGTGTGTGTGTATGTGTGTGTGTCTGTGTGTGTGTCCACAGAAGAGTAGAATTGTGTATCTCACAGTTACATCTCCAATGACATGTCTTTTCAGTTTTTTGAGTCTTGCACAAGCCTGCACATCCATTTCCTGCAGGCCTCCTTACTTCTTATCTCCCATATGGCCTGCCAGTGTCATCTGCTAAAAATTCATCTATAATCCTGACAAAATCAGACTTGTGCCATGGCATGTGTGATATGTACTATATTCTGCAGTTTGTGTACCTTAGACATCTAGGGCTTGTATTCTCACTACATTCAAATGGGAGGGGTGGTTTATGAGCTGTTGCTGAACTTTACATTGAGCCTTTTACAGAAGCCTGTGGAACACTGTTATCTTGTCCTTAACAGACACTGCTGATGTCATCTATAAAGTGTTGTCTGACACACTACAAGTTGGATTTGAGCTGTGGTGCTTGCATTAAGTGCTGTGTACTTAGATAGGTAGGGGTTCTATTATGACTGCAGTCAAATGGGGGAGGTTGGTGTGTCTGTATGTGTGTGTGTGTGTGTGTGTGTGTGTGTGTGTGTGTGTGTGTGTGTGTGTGTGTGTGTATTTAAGCTGTTAATGGACTTTACAGTGAGCCTTTTACAGCAGCCTGTGGGACACATTTATCGTGTCCTGAACAGATGCTGCTGATGTCATCATCTATAAAGTGTTCTCTGACACACTCCAATTTGGACTTGAGCTGTGGTGCTTGCGCAAACTACTGAGTTCTATAGTCTGTATACTTTGATACATAGGGGTTCTGTTCTCACTACAGTAAATGGGAATGTGTATGAGTCACTCCTCAGTAGAGTATATGTGCTATCCTACAGTTACTTCTCCAATAGCATGGCTTGCTAGTCTTTTCATAGTTGCAGAAACCTTCACATCCATTTCAAGCAGCCTTCCCAACCTCTTGTCTCCCTCATGGCCTGCTGATGCAGAAGCCTACACATGCATTTCAGGCAGCCCTCTCTACCTCTTTTCTCCCAAATGGCCTGCTGCTGTCATGCACTATAAGTTGACCTGCAGAAATATAAAAGTCAGACATGTGCCATGATGCCTACGTATAGTACTATGTTCTGTAGTATCTGTATTTAGATAGGTAGGCATTCTGTTCTCACTGCAGTCAAGTGTGTGTGTATGTGTGTGTGTGTGTGTGTGTGTGTGTGTGTGTGTGTGTGTGTGTGTGTGTGTGTGTGTGTGTGTGTGTGTGTGTGTGTAACAGATGTTAGTTGACATTACAGAGATCCTTTTACACCAGCATGTGGGACACTGTTATCACCATATACTCAACAGACAATACTGAAGTAATTAGCTATATTAGATTATTGCATATGCAACCATCCTAAGAGGAGAGGATCAGATACTGGCTTGGACCCCAGGCAGACATCACCTTAGGTTCATCGGAAGTTACTAGGTAGAGGACTGGTGACAGGTATGGTTTGGGGTATGTTTGTTGGGGAGAGAGGGGTGATGTTTGCCCCAAACTGTCTGGTAGCTGGTTGGCAATGTCTTCAGGGTCATTATGAGTGGTACCATCCACTACTAGTTGGGAATAAAGCTGGGCCCTTATTTTTAGATGTCTGACATAGCCAAAAAATGCTTCCTGATTGTCTTTAGCTAGGGATGCTACTTTTGGTTTGTAAGTGGCTTTAGAGGACTTTCCAAGATAGCTAATTTCCCTGTTCAAGATGTGGAGGGTGTCCTTTCTCTGCTGAATCGGTTCTCTCTTTTTCTTACACATTACTTTCTTCCACTTGTTGTATAACCTACATATGCTTGATGCCCAGTAGGGTGTCTTGTTTTCTGTGAGCAATTTGTTTTGATCCATTCATGTTCAGCCAAATCTGTACATTTGTATAGCTGTTTATACAGGCCATTTGTGCACACCTCTGTATAGCAGTCATTGCTGACAATGGCAGCGGGGGGGGGGTTGAAACTCTGTATGGCACCAGGTAAGAGCCTATAGTTTGCTTTTGAGAAATGTTTCATCCTTTCTGCTCTTCAGGGGTTGTCAGGTATGACTGTGAATATGAACAAGAGTGAATTGTGATCTGATCTGACCTGACCAGGGCAGCCATTACACAGGGGATAGTGCAGAGGATCACTATGTTGGTTAGTAGAAAGTCTAGGACATTCAAGCCCCTTGTGGGGGTGCAGACTATCTGTTACACAGCATGTCTGGTAACAAAGTCCAAGAATCTTAGGGTGAGTGTGTCTGTGCACATATATGACTCCAAATCAATGAAAGGATAGTTGAAATCACACATGAACAAGGTGTTTGGCTGTCTAGTGACTCAATTTGGTTTATGTAGACCGCGTAGTCCTTGTGGTTCAGGGTGAGTGACTTGTAGCTATCAATGATATGGAAGGGGCTTTTACATACAAGTTAGTTGGACTTGAATTAGTGCTACACAGTTATACTCTTTGACCAGTCTTGCAGTGTATTTGTCTTTAATGAAGACATCTACACCTCTGCCTTTGATTCTTTTATGTTCATTTTGATGTGTGAATGTGTGGAAGGCATTGCACCCCTGCATGGCCATGGTACTCTCTGTGGCCTTGCACCATGTCTGTGTGACTGCACAGACATGGGCATTTTCCAAGGTAAAGACTTCTTCCAGTGCATGCCATTTCTGATTTACACTTCTTGCATTAATCAGCATAGTATTCAGTTTGTCAGTGGTGGATTCTTTTAAGTTTTGACTTTATTTCTGACATTGCCTAAAAAGGTCACTATGGGGGAGGCAAGCACCTTCATATAGTTCAGTGAAGTACGTCTCCAGCCATTCACTGCAACATGGACTATGACAGATTCATAATGGTACTTGTTATTGAAAGAATTGAATGCATGCGTGATTTGACAGACCATGGCACCTGTCAGGCGGCTGACTGTAACCTTCTCCTTGTTCAGCCAGGTTAGGGGGACTTCTGTGTGTCTCACTATGGAGTCACTTATGAGCAAGACATTTGGTTTTGAGGTGTTTTGCCTGAGGGGCTTATTGACTGAGACACTGGTATGTGTATTATTATATGTAGTGGATTCTGTTGGGTCTACATTGTCTGCAGTAGGTTTGCTCCTGGGAGATCTTTGATCTTTAGTTTATGTTTCTAATGAGTACCTCCGCGTATGTGGTTTATGTGTTGTGAACTTATGTGCAACAGGTGAATTGTGCATGCTGACAGCATGTTTGATGTCTGGCTTGTTGTTATGTGAGAGAACTGATTCCAAATTCATAGTATAGCTACAGCTTTCACATGTTGTATTAGTTTGTTTTAGCAGTAACTGGCTGTCAGTATACATTAGGCAATTGTTCGGTTGCAACAGGATGCCCATGTACATCAGACTGCCTGGAGACATGGTGGGAAACTGTCCATCCATTATGTAAGGTATATACAGTAGTAGAGTGGGCTAGATGGTCCAGGATTTGGTGTAATACTAACAAAATGTGTCCATGTTATGGAGGGCTAGGGTTACAAAAATGTGTCATTGTTTCACAATGCACACCTAAGTTGCTCACAGGGCAGCAGTGCAAGCTCTGAGCAGCTATGGTAAACTGAGTGCAAACACTCCAAAATGCAACGCTGGAATACAAGCAAAGTTAAACTATTTTAAACAAGTAAAACAAGGGGAAGGCCAACAGTGAGTCTTATTCCAGCAATCCCCAAGTCAGATGGGTTCTTGGCTGCACAGCTCTGCCACAAGGGTGCAGGGGCCCTTCTTAATGTAAGAGGGCTGGTTTTAGTGCTCTAGTTATACCAGACAGTCTATATTCAGCAAGCCTGAATTGAGCCTATGCTGTAAAATGCAGAAGTCTTAGAAATCCAAAGGCAGAAAATAGCAATCACAACAAAAGCACAAACATTTTAAATAAAGCAGAAATTTGGTAGAATACTCCAACAAGAGTGTAGACAAAAAAACTTCCTAGTGTGAAAAAAGTGGTCTGGAACATAAGTGCGTAAACTAGAACTAAGACACTTTCAGAATAACAGACACAATACGCCTTCACCCAGCAATTCCCAGCTTAGAAGTATGTAGGCTATCTTCCCCTGCCACAAGAGTCAACACCACAAACCTTCCTAATGTAAAATAGCTGGTTTGGAGACCAAGTGCTTAAACCATAACAAAGAGACTTAGAACAATAGCCAGAATAAGCACACAACCCACAATTCTCAGCTCAGAAGGGTAGAGGCTACCATCTCCTCCCACCAGAGTGTAGCCTACAAACCTTTGTAATGTAAGACAACTGGCCTGAAGCCCAAGTGCTTAAACCAAAACTAATAGGCTTATAATCGCAGTTACAATGTAATGCAATACTAGACAGATGACAGCAACATGTCTGATAATCTACCCATATAGGTCATGTCATGGTTAGTAGGCCCTTGTGTTATCTTGACAAGAAAGCCTTGGGGACTCTCCAGCTGCTGCATGTGTCTGGTGATGTTCCTGCAAAAGAGAACATTATTACATTGTCTTACAATTTTAATGAGTTTGACTACAGTGCTGGCATACAACCTGAGATCTGCATGTGATGGCATGTCTTACGTTGTCCACCATATGTATGTACTGCAAAACATTAAATAGAAAGGCTATAAATGACACACATTGCAGTTCATGACTTCACAGGCCTTACAAGAGAATACACTAGAAAGTACTGTCATGATAATGCTATCCACTCTATCATTTCATAAGGCAAATATAACATACAGATAAAATTATCAGTTCAACAGCACAAATGCAGATAAACTAGGCACTAATGTAGCTATGCACCCTGTGCATCAGACAAAGCTTTTGTATCCCTGAATCCAAAAGGGAGAAAACAGGGATATGGTGCAGTTATCATCACTTGCACAGGGTGCTGGGGGGGAGGCCTAGGCTGACATAAAAGTTTGATGACTGTGTGTGAAATTGAAAGTGAAGCAGGCAGGCTGTGTGTGTCTGTAGGGGTTCTAAATGTGAAAGAGGTGTGTGAGAGTCTGCATGAACACAGCCAAACTCAGTGTTAGCTCTACACATTGGTATGTTGGACAGGTGTGATCCATGCATGGTAGTGGTGACAGTTCATCATTGTTACCCCCCAGCCATGGGAACTGGCTCTGCCAGGAGGTGCACTGGCACCTCCATGCCCAATGTCAGATGGAGTGCTGCTACCTGAGCATGACTGATGTCTGCTGGATGTGCTCAATTCATGGGAATGTCCAGGACCCTGTGATCTGCCACATCTGGGAGTGGACGGCACACTCCCTGATGGACCAGCGGAGGTATTGCCACTATGGGAGCATGATCGACAATGGCCACATTGGCTCTCAACAGATGTTGTGGCTGACCTACACACACAAGGACACAATTCCCCTACCAGCAGATGTTCCATCACAGACACTGCTGATTCCATGACAGACACTCCCTGTTCCCTCACAGACACTCCTCATTCCAGTGTATCATTCATCAATCCAAGGAATCAACACTGTGGAGGCAGTCGTGCATATCAGATAGTGCCACATCCACAACCCTTAGCATTTGTCTGGAGTACCTTTCTGAATATGGCTGTGCCCCCACAATGACCTTAAACATATGTTGCATGCCACGGGAAGACACACCTGCAACAGGTGGAGTAGGATCAGCAGGCCCCCTCTGAGTACCCCTATCTTCTCTCCTGCATGGCATCTCACCAGCACTTTGGCACAGCCAGACAAAACAGGCACTGAAGTAGCCACACTTCCCTGCTCAATATAATTGCCCTCCACCTGTCTATATCTGTGGGATCAGTGGACTGGGTAGGTGTAGACCTACTGGCTATGTCTGGGGAAAAAGAAAGAGGTGGCTGGATGTCAACCTCTGTGTCAGATTCAACCTGTGCATCCCTCAACTGTGCCTTAGTTTTTGTCACCATCATCATCAGTGTCTGATGAGACACTGACATCAGGTGGCACAGGGCCCACACTCTCACCATCATGATCACCTGTGATAAATAGGGAGAAACACAGGCATAAATTAATCCTTGCACTACTATGGTGTAATATATGCTAAACAATTAACAGCGCTATCACTATTACAGACAGTACAGCAATACAGACAACAGGCCTAAAATGGCACATTGGAATACTAGAAATTAATCTGCAGTAATGAAATAAATACCACTTGCAGGAGGCCTATGGTGCTGGATTCCTGATACTTCTGAAAGAATTTAAGCAAGAGGTGAGGCCAATATCATCACATTTAACAGTAAGACAGGTAGTACTACATATACTCCTTTCAATCAGTATGACATGTAACTTTAACAAGAATGTGTCTGACAACTCCAAACTGAGCTTATCACTGTGATAAAATTCAATAACCCTCCCATAAAAAGAAAAAATCCAAATGACACAGAAGTAACTTTTATTTCAATTGTTTTACTATACAAAAGTATTAATATGGACATATAACAAAGCCTACCTGGAAGCTCTTCCTGGGACTGAGAAGGGGTTGCACCCATATCAAGAACATATTGTGGGCCAATCTGCTGTCAGTTATCTTGCGTCAGAAGATTCACCAGGAATTCCTCACTGGGGGGGGGGGGGGGGCAGGTGGTTCTACAGCAGGCCCAACCCTGGTTATCTTCTGGTCTTGGGCAACAGCAGCTGCACACCTCCATGCAGTTGTTAGTATGTCAATAGACCTGTGGTCCACTTGCTCATATGGATGGCTGTGGCTGCCCATGGCATTTGTGTTATCCAAGATTTGTTACTATATCCTCAGCATCTCTGGCATATTGGCACAAGTCCTTCCAAGAAGAAAAGTGCTATGTTGACATAGTGTATCTACTATTATCATGTTTTCTGCCTCACTGAAGGTGGGTCTGTACATCAATGACATTTTTGGTCCTAAAACACAACAGAATGATAATGCACATAACTAGCACATAACTACAAATTAACTGTTACCAGATAAAACAGTTAAGGTAGGCAGTCAGTAGTGCCTACTTGAAAAACATAACACATACAACATATGTTAAGTACTAACAACAGGCAGGATGCAAGCAAGAAGCGTAGCAAGGTTGACATATCCTTGTATATGCCATAGCAGTAACTCAGCTGTGCTGCCCCCAAACAGTCCATTCTAGTTTGTAACATAACAGTAACTTCTCTTTGCTTCCTCCACTCACTAAAGAACATTCACGAGTCATTTTGCTAATAAAACACATTAGAAATGCTAAACATGCATTCAAAGGACCTGTCCCCGAAACATTTGTACATATGTATCACACAGCCTACTATTTTCATGCATTGTCAATCATTTGTACCTCTGAAATGGCTTTACAAATGTGGCCATGCACAAAGTGAAAACAAGGCAAGAATGTGCAGGAAGTATGTATGAAAGAACCATAGCTATCCATCTCTTCCAGAATAAAAAAAAACATATCTGGTAGGATTTGAACTGTCACCCCCCAGAGAGAAGGGTGAACACAACACAATTTGTTGTACAGAGAATTGTATAGATAATTTGAAAGAATCTTGTGTCTCATGAACACATGTGTGCAAAATGGAGCTGAGCATGGGTCAATTTTTTTTGTGTGTGTTTTTTTTTTGTGTGAGAAAGGAATTTTGGGGAAGGGCTGTAGGAATGTCTGAGTGACGTAAGTTGGGCAGGTGATGAAGCAATTGCAGACAGACAATACAAACAAGACAAAAGACAGGGATGGTGAAGGTCTCATGAGGTGGGTGAACACCATGGATGGGGAGAGGGATGGTAAATCTGTGTCCCATACACATCACTGACAGCTCACTGCACCACTGGCTGTAGTGCCCAATGTCTATGCCTCATACAGGTACTCTGCATTAGGATGGAGAGCAGGTGCTCCAACCAGTGTAGGCATGCACCAATAGTACAGGGCACAATCCAACAGATCATCCCTTGCAGTTCATCACAGGTGACAAATTCACCCCCTCCACCACTGTGCCTGGAGAAAGCCACATGCCTGTCATCCAGGACAGAACTACCTGATGGACCAGGTGGTGCAGGGGTAGCAGAGGGGATGCTACCAGGTACTGCACCAGATGTGCTGGGCAGAGATGCTGTAGCTGGTGGAGTGAGGGCAGATGGATCCTGTGGGACAGTCCTACCCCACTGTTATGTGGGAAAAGCAAAAAATAAAAAAGTAAGCAAAAAAAAAAATAATAATAACCCCCCCCCAAAAAAAAAAGAAACCAACAAAAAAAAAAGGAAGTGTAAAAACTTGAAGTGAGAGAAAAACAGGGACAACATTAGAAACATCATATGTGACATACAAAGCATTGATACATTTGACTCTATTCTGTTACCTTTACTTTTAACTACAAACTCTTTACAAGTTTCTTTATTATTTTAAGACCACCCAGTTTATAATAGAGGCACACTATAGTACAGATTGTAGCCACCAATCATCGATGTGTACATATTGCACATATGGGTTTCCCAGTTATACTGTTTATAGATTACAGAAGGTCATTTGTGCCACTGGTAGAGAGGTTTGAAGTTACATTCCAATAATGGTGAAAACCTAAACAGTATTGTATATTTGGGAATTTTAGCTTTTGATCCCACAACTGATGACTATGCTAAAGTACTGTACTGTTCTTGTTCTACAGACTACTGCAGGCATAAATTTTGTTTTACACTTTAGAGATGTATGCCCACTGTTATTTGAGAATATGATATCATAGATTGTGGTACAGACTAAGGCATACATAGTTTCTGTAGATCAATGCATGTGTATACAACTTTAAGAAGCTATCCAAGGGCTTGCACAAGTGTATAAATACTGAGCACGTGGAAGTCTGACTGCCATTTTGTAGTAAGCTGTTGAGATGCAACCATGTAAGTATATAAGGTCTGCCTGTTAACCAGTTTGTTAATATTTTATGATGATGCTATTCATTCTGATGTGTTTCTATGCATTAAAGCATCTAAACAAAATAACCCACCTGCTTGTCATCTATGTTTGAGAGGGACAAATGACAGTTTCTTTTACAGTTGGGATATGCATGCTCATTTTTATACATATGCATGTTCCAATTATATTGGATACAGATTACAGAAAGACATTTGTGCCACTGGTACAGAGGTATGACGTTACATTCCAATAATGATGAAAAACTAACAGTATTATTCATTTGAAAAGTGCAGTTTTTGAACCCGCAACTGATGACTATGCTAAACTACTATACTATTCTTTTGTCCTAAAGACTGGATGCATAGTTTTCCTTTTACAGTTTAGAGATGCATGCCTACTGTTATTTGTGAACAAGGCACCACTGTTTTGTGCTACAGACTAAGGCATGCATAGTTTCTTTTACAGATGGGATACGCATGCTCAATTTGATACAACTCTATTAAATGTCAACTAAGCGGTCCTTAACATTTAATTCTACAAAATTACTATACAAAGTATTATTATTATTATTATTATTATTATTATTATTATTATTATTATTAAAATATTACTTAGACAGTACTATTCTGATGCATACATACCACATGCTCCTTGCATCCTTATGGGATCAAACATTCGAGACTCGCAGCTGTGGAAAAAAAAAACAGAACAGAACATCATTAACAGTACCAGTCTTGACTAAATTTAGCTTTTAACTCTTACAATTACTCACTGAAACTGAAACTTACAACCTGTGGGGTGTCCGCTGCCTGACATTCCCTGATCTAAAGGTTGAGGGTATCCAGCTTCCTCCTCCGGAGGTCATCAGAATAATGTCTGCATTGCTCACCTGTTCAGGGTATACGTGGGTGTTCATTGGTTAAGGCCCTGGCAACACTATTCCAGGTTTCAGGTTTATATTCTGAGCCTGAATATTCCCACTGCAGCAACCTGGGCCCATACTTCCTAACTTGTAGTCCAACAAAAATCTTGACTCCTGGACATGCCAACACTGCACCCGAAAGTTCACACCCTGTCCAGCAACTCCAGTCATGCCTGCCAGAGTTCAAGCTCAATGTCTAATGTGCATTTACTGCCAATTTCAGTTTATATGGTGCTGTTTTTTGCCTATTGCATGTCTCATGCTCACTGATAGTATGCACATTTTGGTTTTCCAACATTTGAAAACATTGCACAGCTCTTACCATCAGGGAAACACAGTAAGCAAGGGAGCGCAATGCAGGGCACCATGTATGCATGGTAGTAAGCAATGTGCAGTAATAGTGAACAATGCAATATCTAGCTCATTAGGTATACAAGCACTTGTGAAAAATGGGCTAGTCAAATTTACTATATATATATATATATATGGTTCTCCTACACTTGCAGCTATTACAACAAGAAGGTTTAAAAAACAGTTGTGTATCTTGCACATTATTGGTATAATCTGCACTCTTACAACAGTAAAACAAAACTTGCACACCCTGTACTAGATCACTGTGCCATCTGCACTCCACCCCTAAACATAACACCTGCTGCCATGGGAATAGTGAGATGGATATCTGTTATCTTAGTAGTTATTGTAAGGTTCTCACTGTTAACCATTGCGCAATGCTGCTTACTGTGGTTGCGTGATGCACAATATTATTAATTGAATGCATCCTTTTTCATATGGCTGCCTGGGCCCTGTCTACAACCTGAGTGGTCCATTTTTCCAGTTTGTGTTCTGCTGAACTTCACAGAAACCAGCTGAGCATAGCTAAACTTGTTTATACCAAGCTGTGCATCATGCAAACACTGGCAATAAAATAAACAAATAAATAAACAAATAAAATAAAAAAGGGATAAAAAATTAATTAAAACACAAAAGGCAGACTGTCCACAGTTTTACAGAATGTCCAAATATTTGCATCATATATTTGGCCTATTATTTGTACAATGGGTGTTTTTTTGTGAAATCATTGAAGACTGCAGTCACTATATAATGACATATTTTATTTATTTATTTATTTACTTAACATTTGTTTACTGGGAAAGTCCAACTTAGAACAAAGCCCATTTTCAGAGGAGGCCTAGGGAGAAAAGCTCCAGATGCATGTCTTTGTAACATGGGAAGAAACAGGAGTACTTGGAGAAAACACACACGAATGCAGGGAGGCCACGCAGACTCCACACAGAAGGCACTCCAGCTGAGAATCGAACCAGAGAACCTCTTGCTGTGAGGCAACAATGGTAGCAATGCACCACTGTGCCTTCCATTATACCATCCATATACATTTGTGTTCCGTAATTCATATCCTTCAGAAAATGTATGCTTGCCATTTGTTCTGGAATGATCCACATTCACTATACAGGTTTTTCGGCCTGTAATATTGGAGAGAGCAGTAAAACCTTCCCAAAACGTATCGCACATCATTAATATTCACAGCTAGAGAGTGCACAGTGCCACGCAATGTACAGAATCACATACACAAATGTACTCCATGTAGGCTCTATGCAGAACCTACTCGCAGTTTTATTAATACCGCAGAATGGCAATTAAGCTCTAAAAAGAGATGGTGTTTTAGAGGTTCCTAAATTCAGAAAGAAATTAAATATAATGCCAAATGTTTGTTTCTAGAACAAATAAGCTATGGTCACTGTATTCTTTTCGAGGAGAAGGTAATATGCAGTGAGGGTACTTGATTTCATTCAGGAATAAGATTACATATTCTCATTCTATTTGCAAATTGAAACAAGATAAGAGAAATAGTTTATATTTAAGGGGTTTAAATAATGGCTGGATTCAGCACAAGGTGATCTAGGCAGTTGCCTAGGGTCGGGTGCTGATTAGGGAGCCTTTCCAACAACAATAGTTTCAAAAAAGATGTTTTTCATTTAAAAAATTATATCTGTATTTTGCTTAAAAAAATCTGATTTTTTTTTAATGTCCATCTGTGTTGTGCTTTATTATATGTTCATACACCAAACAGGAAGTGATACTGGAATGCATGCAAATCAGAGCAGTGGTGCAAGAGTTGAATAGATCACATTCATATGCATAAGTAAGGCAGTCAGCCTGAGATATGAGGGCAGCTGTTCATGGCAAGCACAAAGAAAACATAGTCAGGTTATTGCAGCACTGCAGAAAACAGTGCATGTGTGTGTGTGTGTGTGTGTGTGTGTGTGTGTGTGTGTGTGTGTGTGTGTGTGTGTGTGTGTGATAAAAGTGCCCCAAGCTGGGGACACTGTCTAGTTAAGTGACTTACTCTGAATCACACACACACTCAAACCTTATAACTTAGCTAAGGGAGGTAGGAGTCTTAATCCTCCACATTAACTCTCAGGTCACTTTTAATTTAATTTAATTTTTTTTTGTGATAAATCACTGAGGATTACATTCTGTCAATGTCAGTTTTATTGTTATGTGATTCAAAAAATATGTGTTGATACAAAATTTGTTATTCTTTTACCTTTGCTGTGATTTAGAGTGGTCGGCTCTTATCTGTCTTCAGTTTTGCAGAACATCTCAGATTTTACCTCATATTTATGTCTTGTACTGTTCTTTGGGACAACTGGAAATTTGAGATAGGCCCTTAAATGATCCACTTGACTGCAAGCCTAATGACTATTTATGAGCCAGAGTAGCTACAGTGTAAAGGAAGGAAACTGATTTTAGTAAATAGGAACATCATTATATGAGCCATGTTCTATGGATGTGATCCTTGATTTCCTTCTTATCGTGAATGACAACAGTGTATTTACTATTTAGTAAATAGGAACATCATTATATGAGCCATGTTCTATGGATGTGATCCTTGATTTCCTTCTTATCGTGAATGACAACAGTGTATTTATTATTTAGTAAATAGGAACATCATTATATGAGCCATGTTCTATGGATGTGATCCTTGATTTCCTTCTTATCGTGAATGACAACAGTGTATTTATTATTTAGTAAATAGGAACATCATTATATGAGCCATGTTCTATGGATGTGATCCTTGATTGCCTTCTCATCGTGAATGACAACAGTGTATTTATTATTTAGCTGTGAATAAATCTGACAGCATGAAGTCTATGTGTTTAATTTTAATATTTTAACTATGAATGCTTTTCATTTAACTTGTTTTTTTCCTGGCACAAAGGTGTTAAATGTAATGTATATGGGCTACAACAGTTTGCCTAGTTTTTATTGTAGATGACTAAGGATATGAGATGTTAAAGAGCTGCTTCCTGTAGTAAATGTTTGGATTCCTTCAGCCTCGATTTGCTCTTTATGAGACATGGCCAAGTTACTTCACCAGACAGTATGGGCACTAGTATCCAGTGGACTGTTGCAGACTGTTAGCAAACTGCATTGTACATTTGACTTTTGAATTCCTGCTCCTTGTACATACACCTAAATTAGTGCTTCACTTTATGCTATTTGAATAGGAATCTCAGCATGTATCTTATAGTTTAATGGGTTGCCAGATGCATTTTTATTAGATGTGACTTTCAAGGGAAAGGAAATTTACTGTTTCTCATGGTAAGTCTAATTTCAATGTGAGTGTTTTGTTGGGTCTATATTGCAACATCGAACGCTTAAAACAGCGAACGATGTTACTTCTATACATTTTCAGCGAAAGCTGAAAATGTCCAATCAAAAGAACAGCAATTTCTTTCTCTAGGAAAGAAATCGCTGTTCCATCCCCCGCAAAAAAAAAACACATTACACACTTCCAAACACATACACACATACCCAGTCCTAATTATGCCCCCGCAAAAAACAGTAAACAACTAAATACACATATGCACATAACCCAAACATACATTTAATGAAAAAAAAAAAAAAACAGTAAACATTTTAAACCATATGCACTTACCTTAACCCGCACCCTAACCCTAAGGTCAGTAACTCTTATACATTTACATAAACAGCTCCAAACACATACACACTTACCTTAACCCTAACTCTGCCCCCCCAAAAACAAAAGTAAACAACTGAAAACACATACGCACATAAATCAACCATACATTTAACATAAAATATAAAACAGTAAATGCTTTCGTACATATGCACTTACCTTAACCCGCACCCTAACCCTAAGGTCAGTAACTGTTGCACAGTCACTCTCGGGAGCTATACCGGACAAGGGACCACACTACACTTCAGAACATGGCAAAACAATGAAGCGGTCAAGCGACTTCTTTCCCAGGGAAATATTTCGCTGAACAGCCACTTCGCTGTTTTGCCTTTTCGCTCTACATGTCAGCAAAAACACATTTGACATAATGCGTTTTCATTGTACTCATAGGAACCCGTTTTGTTTAGAAAATGGCTGTTAGTGCATTTTCAGTAAGATCTGAAATAAAACTTTTAAATGAAATCCAACTCTGTGCTGACTGTAAAAGTAAAGAAGAAAATAATATGTACAATGACAGGTTTTTAATAGTGTTTATGGTAACTGGAGAAAGGCGATCAAGTAATGAAATATTGGTATGGCTGACAGGGGATTGCTTCTTTACCCTGCATAGGATCCAATTTGCCCAAAATATCAGTATGTTGACTCTAGAGTGCATGCTTTAACAATACAGCATTATTAGCCATTCTTCAAGTAGGCCAGACCTATATTAAATGATGTCAGACAGGATAGATATTCCCGATGACAAGAAGACATAAGGATGTCAAAAATGACATGCAGGAATTCTGCCAGCATGTGATGCACACCCTCCCAAAAAAAAAATAGTATGTTCTATGCAGTACTATTTCTGATTTTTTGTATAACTTGTGGGTTATTGAACAAAAGCTGCTATAGCATTTATACTGTCTTTAATTGTTTTCCTTTATTCATTGCACTAAAGAATTAATTTATTTATTAATACATCTGGCTTGTACAATACAGTCTAAACATGTTGCATTATAGTAGTCTTTACAGCTTCCAGCAACTGCAAAGGGGCTGAAATTTGTAGGGTCTCATAGTCTGCATTATTTGGAGTGATGATAAAACTTTCTGGTCTTTAGCATCCATTATGTGGTCATTGTTGCATATTACTGTAGTATAGTATTTTACTACAAGGTAGGGTTGTAGGGGATTTCAGTATTTAGTTAAAAACTGTTATGCTAACAGCTGATGAAGGTGACTAAAGGTCCAGTGTGTTAATGAGCTGCTTCCTTGCACAGGTGATGCAGGGTTTGAATCTTTTTATCTTCATTTACTTACTGTTTGACATTGAGCAAGTCACTTAACCAAATAATTGTTTGGGGCAACTGAGAATTCAAGCTAGGCTCCTTAATAGTCTTCAGGACTGTATTCTAGTAATTATACACCTGTTATAACTGTTTGCCAGCCATTCCCTATTGCACATCAGATCTAGTTCCTGAAATGTTCTAGCAATGTCACCAGCACACCAACTTTTTAATATAACATAAAGAATTTATTCTTCAAGAGCAGCAGGCAATGCGCTTTGTAGATGAAATACGAAATACAAAGCAGTTTGCCAGCAGCAACCTCTGCATTTAGTTCTCTTTAACGTGGTATTATGCAGAACACTTTTATTTCTGCAGATATTGTGCATATTGACTTAGCATATCTTATCAAGTGGTTAATATTTCTTATGAGCTCATAAACACTCTTTTATTTAAACTGAGCTACAAATGGTTGAATCGTATGGTATGATGCTAGTGATCTTTATACAATTTCAGGTTGTTCAATCTTAGCTACCAATTAAGTACATGTAGTATATACCTTCATAACAATAAGGGATGGACACAGTCAACAAAATGGCTATAACTGCTGGAGGGGACAGTGGAGCTGGCTCTCTCTGGGTAAAAGTATTTTATGCTCCTGCCGTGTGATCATCTGTAAGCAGGGCTTAACAGGGCTAGTGTGCACATGTGAATTAAGTTAGAATATTTGGCTGCTTTCTGTTTGAGTGAAAGCAATTTGAAATGTGACTTTGGTCATTATTACCATTATTATTTATTTATTTTGCTTATTTATTTCAGTTTGATAACTGGGGAAGCACACTGGGCCATGAAGAGCCCATTTTCTGTGGAGGCTTGGGGAGAAAAGCTCCAATGACAGTTACATTCAAACAATTTATACAATCAATTTTTCAGAGAAATACAGCATACAATACAATAAAATAAATGTGATAACATACAATCAATTTTCAGAGAAAAACAGCATAGAATACAATAAAATGAATGTGATAACATAATATTGATACAGACAAATAAGAATACAGGTGAAGTGTTTTTTTTTTTTTTTTTTTTTTGCAAGTTAAGGCACGGTTCATGTAAGAGAGAAAGTGGCTGCAGTAGGTGACATTTCTGTAAGGGTATAATGGAGTGTTGTAGTAGGTAGGTGAAGTAGTTGTAGCAGAGGTGGAGAAGTGAATGGTTAGAGGGGGGAAGTTATGTTGGGGAGTGGGATGGGCATATCCATTTTGTAGTAAGATTGGAGAACAAGAGAGATGTAAATTTGGTGTGGCCAGTGATATTGTGAAGAGTGGGAAGGAGAGAGTTCCATAGCTAAGAAATGGAGCAGGAAAGTAGAAGGTGGCCATGGGGTCGTGAGGGTTTGTATATTTGTAGGAGGATTTGGTTTTCTGATCTGAGTGAGCAGTTAGGAATGTAGAGGGTTAATTTGGTAGAGAGAGAGAGAGAGAGAGAGAGAGAGAGAGAGGCAGCTAGAAGGTTTGTGGATGAGCTTGTGGGCATTGGTAAGTTTAAACAATGGAAAGTAATTGGGCAGTTTGAGCCACTGTAAGATATGGAGGGAGTGGCAGTGGTGGGAGGATTTTTTTGAGATGGTAGCAAATTTGCTTATTTTATTATAGAATGATTTGAGTTTGGATTGTAGGCTGAGTTGAAGATTGTTTAGCAGGGGATGTCATGCATAAGAGAGGGGAGGAGGTAAGAGGAAGCTAGAGTTTTCCTGGTGGAGCGGGGAGGTAGGGTGTGTCTGTATAGGATTCCTAGTTTTTGGTGCTTTTTTTTGATGGTGGATTGAATGTGGGTGTCAAATTTTAGATGCTCATCAATGATGACACCAGGGAGTTTGGTATTAGATACGATTTTGATTGGGATATTATTGTTACTAAGTATTGAGAAAGAGTTTTTGTCGATTGGGGAGTTTCTAGAGGGGGAAAAGATCATCAGTTTAGTTTTATTAGTGTTTAGGGGAAGGCGGTTGTTTTTCACCAAGGATTAAGTTTTAGAGAAGGCTGACTGAGTTTTTAGAAGTAGGTCGGAGGGGGAGTCAACTGAGCCGATGATTTTTGAATGATTTGCATATTGGATTATTGATGAGTCAGGGATGGTGTGAAAGTTGTTAATAAATATATTGAAGAGTAGTGGCCCTAGAACTGAACCTTGTGGGACCCTGTGGGGGTGTGCAGAAAGGGGGAGGTTGAGGATTTCCATGGAATGGCTTGTTGCCGCTCAGTGAGGTAGTCTGAGAGCCATGCTAAGGTAGCAGTGGAGAGGTTGAGAGATATTATTATTATAATTTTTGATACAGGCATCTGAGAAGGCTGCAGTTAACAATGTAGCTATTATTGCTGGGTTTGGCAATTGTCAGTGGATATAAATTAACACATATTCCACCACTGGTCAGATTAATTTTTAATGCATATGAGTTTCAAGGGAAAATAACTTTACTATGACCCATGCTTTCTGCTTTCAGTGTGAGACACTTTTGTTTGGCAAATGGCCATCAGTGTTTGTGCTATAAATTTTGAAAATAAAGGTTTTAAATCAAACCTCTGTAATCATTATATGACTAAAAAAAGAAAATAGCATGTACCCTGACAGGTTTGAATAGTATTTATGGGAAATGGGGAGAGAGAAAACGCCAAGTAGTGGGACACTGGAATAGTTGGGGGAGGGCCTGGTCCATTATCCCACCTAGGACCCTATTTGACTGTGTTTCAACTCTAATTTGAACAGAAGGGTACCAAGAAATAACTGTACTCTTTATTGTACATTTGGCCATTTAGCTTTTCTCAGAACAGAGCAATGTTGCCTTTTCCCAGGTTATAATTTGTAGCAGTAGATATTGTGTCTTCTGCTATTACATTCATGTCTCTAGAACCACTTTGCAGCAATAGTCACGCCCTTCCTACCTTCACATGCTGCTGCCATCTCCTCATTTAAATTCTGATGCACATATGTGATCCACAACTTTACTGCAGTGCAGTTATGTCTTCTACACTTCTTTATAGTTACAAAAATGTATCCCCCCCTCCATGTTCCTGTCCCATTCTCTTAAGTATAGTACATAAGGCACTATGCTGGTTCACTCATTCCCATAAAGAATTGCAAAGAAGCAAATTGTGGAATTATACTAATCTCATTGTCATTTAAATAATTCTCTAGTAGTGGCAGGGCCATATGCATTATGTAAAACTAGCCAGAAGCCTAGGTGTTTTGGAAGTATCCTCATCTTTGAGTGCTAAAAGTAACAAGGCTATGTGACAACAGCCATTTTACATTTTATGATGCATGGAAGTCTTTGCTTCCTTAAATCATCTCCCCATGCTGACTTTGCAACACTTTTTCCCTCACCTAACCATTATCAGTGTTTATGGAGGTTGTAGGGGCAAATGCATGCAAAGAAGATTATGCCTTGTTTGTGGTGCTCTTTTAGCCTCTGTAATACTCCTCCTAGTCCACAAACACATGACTTTCTGACAGACCATCAGCTGAAAGTGAATTTACATACTTGTCTGTTGAGGAGATCTGTATGACAGATGATTGGTGGAGAACAAACTGTTTTCCGGCACAAAACATCAAGATTCTAAATGATAATCTGCAAACAAGTACACAATTTAAACAAATCTGACAAAAATACATTTATTACAGCCCTGTCCAACTGCAACTGGAATGTATTAAGAGTAATGGGTCAAGATGAAGCAGTTACTCACTTCAGTTACACCTTCCTAAAATACTAAATGATTTTGCACCAGTTAGGACAAGAAAGTTAAAATCTAACAGAGTGCCATGGCTGACAAAAGAAACCAAACAGCTCATGCTGGAAAGATAAAGCATTTTAGACATTTCAGGAACTGTATCAAGATCCTTGTTAAATGTTTCAAGAAATTATACTACCGCAATCTCCAAAAAAATAAAAAATACACCAAAACAACCCCAAGCTATTTTGTTCCTCTCTAAATAAACTATTACACCCTGACCATACCACTAAAAACTGTCCATCTACTTCAAACAAAAAAGAATCCATTGCCACTCAGTTCAGTACTCATTTTATCCAGTCAGTTCTATCACTAATCAATGACCATCTCCCTTCACCCCTCAAACTTCTATCTGTTGTCAAAAACAATACATGGTCTTTTAGTTTGAAGCCAGTCTCAACATCAACCATACAATATCACTAACCAAGTTGAAAGTAACAACCTCAGCTGCCGATAACCTTCCCACTGAGTTCCTCAAAATAGGTGCAGAAGCACTAGCCTTCTCTGTCTGCATTCTAATCAACCAGTTAATAACTGCAAACTATGTCCAATCTATCTGGAAGAAATCCATTATTATACCCCCTTCACAAAGGAGGTACTTCAACAGAGTTAACAAACTATAGACCCATTGCTATTCTATTACCCCTTGCTAAAATCCTTGATAAATGTAACCACTCTCAGCTTATGAGACATGCAATCAAACACATCCTCGTCTTCAACACCCAGCATGATTTCAGTCCCAAACACTGTACTACTGCTGCCCTCCTCATCTTTACCAGTGTAGTAAACCAATACAAAAATGAGGGCAATTGTGTTTCTTCACTTTTCTTTGACCCTTTCAAAGCACTTGACACAGTGTCCTTATGTGCTTTGACTCATCCATAACAAAATTACAGGAAATTACTCAAAAATCATTCACTTACCTTGATGTATAGCTAAAAAAATTCTAACTTGCTGCTTAATGCCAAAAACATTAATCTTGTGCTATTCTCACCAAAACAACTCCTTAACCAGAAACACGCATTTCATATTATCTCAAGTAATAAAACAAAACTAGAAAACCATAAGCCAAACTAAACTACTCAGAGTCATTATAGATGACAACCTCAAGTTTGATCACCATATAGTTCACTCCATCAAGAAAACTCAGCAAAATCTCAACTCTGTCTGTTCATAGGTTCATAGGTAGGTACTAGGCTATTGGCCCAAGGGCCTAACTAAGCCTAGCCAACAAGGTTCCCTGGCTTACACTACACAAGAAAGTTAATTTCCTGTGCCCCTGTTGAGCAGAGCCACATAAGTGATCCCTGGAGTATATTTCCTATTTCCCATCCACTCATCAAGATTTTTTTTGAAGAGTGCTAATGAGGAACATTGCTTGACATAGTTGGGTAGCTTGTTCTAGAGTATAGGAAGTCTCTGGGACAGGAATCTATCCCTCCAGCATGTCCTGTTTATTGTGGTGACTAGGTTTAGGGCCCTAGAGCATGTAGCTCGGAAGGATTGGGATTTCTTTAGGTGTAGCATGTCCAACAGCTCTGGGTTTAACATAACTTTATATGTTAGGCAGAGATCTCCTCAGAGTAGGTAATATGCTACACAGTAAAGCTGGAGTTTTTTGAGATGGTCAGTGTAGGGCATCTGTTTGGGGCCAGTAATCATCTTTGTGAGGTACTTCTGTGGCCTTTCCAGCTGCTGCAGATGACTTGTGAGGTACATCCCAAAAGGGGCATTGTACTCTATAATGGGTCTAATGAGTGGCGAGTAGAGGGGAACAATGACCTCTTTTTTTCCTGGATGAGAACCCTTTTGTGATGAGGTGTGCCACATAGAAGGATTTTTTTGACTACTGTGGCAATGTGATTATCAAAGGAGAGACTACTGTCCACCTGCGTCCCAAGGTCTCTTATCACACATTCGGCATTATGTAGACTGCCATTTATGTGGTAGTTCATGGGTACAGAGTTTTTACCAAAGGGGATGACAATGCACTTTTTGGCATTGAGCTTGAAGCCATGCCTTTGACACCAGGCATCTAGCTCAGTGAGGCCCTTCTGTAGGATGTCCACATCATTTGGGGACTCGACTATGGTTCCTAGTTTGCAGTCATCTGTGAACTTCATTAGCCAGAGGCATTCTGTGTTATCCTGTACTTCAGATAAGTAGATACCAAACAGGAGCGATCCCAGGACTGAACCCTGTGGTACTCCATTTCACACTGGTTTGAAGTCAGATTTGGAGTCTACAACTTTTACAGTGTGGGTTCTGTCAGTGAGCCAGTTGGCAACCCATCTTGTGACATAGGGATTTATACCTAGTTTAGTGAGTTTAGCTATAATTCCAGAATGGGGATGGTGTCGAAAGTCTTGGTGAGGCCAAGATAGGCTGTGTGAACCACCTTACCCTCGTCTACAGCTTTGGTGACTGCCTCAAAGAAGTCGATCAGGTTCAGAAGGCATAATCTGCCTTTTGCAAACCCAAACTGGGTGGGGACCAGAGTTTGGAGGTTACCAATGTCTTTGTTTATGAGTTCCATGATGATACTTTCCATGGCCTTGCAGACCAGGCTCATCAGGCTAATAGGGCTATAGTTCCCAGGATCAGTGGTGGCTCCCCCTTTTTGGAGTGGGATAACTGTTGCTGTGTGCCATTCAGTGGGCTCAAAGCCTGATGTGAGACTATGATTGAACATGGTGCTTAGTTGGGGAGCCAGTTTGTTCTGAAGTTCATGTAAAACACAGCCTGGGATGTTGTCCGGTCCCATGGATGCTGTATTATTGGTTTTAGAAAGTGCAGGTTTTACCTGCATAGATGTAATTACATGGACTCTGCATTCTTCCTGTATAGATATGGCCCTTTAGGGGGTGAGAGGGGGGGTAAAGTTAGTACTGAACCTATCTGCCAGGATGTTGGCAATACTAGTTGGTTTTATGCCATTGTGCTGTAACTCAGAGCAGATCTGGGTGTTGCCATTGAAATTCCTGACATAGCTATAGAATGCTTTGTGGTTGCCCTTAGAATCAGTGGTGATTTTGTTTTCGTAACTAGCTTTGGAGGATCTTATAAGGGATCTCAGCTTCTTACTGAGGCTGACCAGGGAGCTCCTACACTCATGGGATTTTACTCTCTTTTGCAACAGTTTCTTCCTTCTGTTGTAGAGTTTGTTTATGGCAGGGGACCACCAGATTGTCTTCCTTTTTTTGGAGGATAGCGCCTTGGTTCTGTTTGGGATAGCACGATCCATGCACTAGTGTAAAGTGCTTATAGAGTGCATTTGTGTAGGATTCAGCAGTCGTAACTGTATTGTCCATCTGCATGGGTGTCATGAAGTTTGCCACTTCTGTCTTAAGAAGCATGAAATTGGCTTTGGAGAACCTTTTTATCGTGGTTTCCTTAATGGTGGGTGGGGGCAGGATGCGGATATCTAGGGTGATTAGTTTATGGTCGGATCTGACCAACAAGGAGTTGACTTCAGGTGTGGAACACTGGTCACTCATGTTGGTAATGACTAGGTCTAGGATACTGTTGCCCCTGGTGAGGGTATGGATAAGTTGATCCAGGGCATTGGAATTTATGAATTCCAGAAAACGTTCAGTGAAGGGGTTGGTACAGGAGTAGTTTTCCCAGTTAATGGTGGGGTAGTTGAAATCACCCATTATTAGGGTGTATGGCTGAACCCTAATATTTTACAGTATATCAAGAAAAGAGGACTGGGAATCCTGGTACATGGTGGGAGATCTGTAGCAAGCTACAATTTGAATTGCAGTTTTGCCCAGAATTAGTTGCACTTGGATAACCTGGGATGCATTATGCTGCGCAACTAGCCTGGAGGTGTGGATATCCTTAATTAATATGGACACACCTCCGCCTTTGGTGTTCTGGTCCAGGTTAGATGGCTGAAAAGTGTGGTATAAGTTATAGCCTGGTAATGCAGGGGTGCACTCTAGAGCCTTGAACCAGGTATCAGTCACTGCACAGATATTGATGTTCTCCATTTTAAGGAGTGCCTCGAGTGAGTGCATTTTGATATTTAGACTTCGAGCATTGAATAGCATTACCCTCAGTTTTTGTTTGCCTCTTCCTGTTATGGTGGTGAATTTGTCATTTGAACCTTGCCTGAAAAAGGCACTACAGGGACGGCAAGAGCCTTAGCCAGTATCTGGAATTCCAAAGGTGACAGGTGCAGGCCATGTCTGGCAAAGCATCATGGTCTGATGACCATGTTGTCCCAGGCAGACAGATACTGGAGCCCCTTAGAATGACACCAGAAGCTTAGACAATTGTTGAAGTCAATCATTTTTGTCCTTGTACTGTGGTATCATTTTTGGCGATGGCAGGATGCTACTCAGGGCTAGGGTCATACCTGCCTGGGCTACAAGATTGGAAAGCTCTTCCATGTCTCTTTTCATGTAGTCCAGAGAGGTACATCTCAGGTTGTTCACAACAACATAGACAATGACAGAGTCATATTTGTACTTGTTGTGGAGTGACCTGAGTGCGTGAGTTATGTGGCGGATCCTTGCGCCCGACAGGCAGCTGACAGTAACCTTCTCCTTGTTTAGCCTGGTGAGTGGGACATCAGTGTGCCTGACTATAGAGTCACCTATGTAACTTCAAGTCAAGTTTTACCACCATTGATGTGCAGTGATCATGGGGTCATAAAGGTTAATTTGTTGCTAGATAATTCTGCCAAACTGAAATCTATGCTCAGAAGGTTAATTACAGATTATAGGGAAGCAAAAAAAAACATTTTTTTAAAACAACATTTTATCATGGTGTGGATGGAAGGAGAAATGGCGTAGGCATTATCCTGAAGGAACAGTATGCTAAGAGTGATTTGGAGGTGAAAAGAGTATCAGACAGAGTGATGTTTATGAAGCTGGAAATTGATGGTGTAATGATGAATGTTGTTAGTACATATGCTCCACAAGTTGGGTGTGCGATGGATGAGAAAGAAAAATTTTGGAGTGAGTTGGATGAAGTGGTGATGAATGTACCCAAGGGTGAGAGACTGGTGACTGGAGCAGATTTCAATGGGCATGTTGGTGAAGGGAACAGAGAGGATGAGGAAGTGATGGGTAGGTATGGTGTTAAGCAAAGGAATGCAGAAGGTCAGATGTTAGTGGATTTTGCGAAAAGGATGGACATGGCTGTGATGAATACATATTTTAACAAGAGGGAGGAGCATAGGGTGACACACAAGAGTGGAGGAAGATGCACACAGGTGGATTATATCTTATGTAGAAGGGCCAGTCTGAAGGAGATTGGAGACTGCAAAGTGGTGGCAGGGGAAAGTGTAGTTAGGCAGCATAGGATGGTGGTTTGTAGGATGACATTGGTGATCAAGAAGAGGAGGCTGAGTGTGAGGGCAGCACCAAGGATCAAATGGTGAAAATTGAAAAAGGGTAATTGGGAGGTGATGTTCAGGGAAAAGTTAAGACAGGCACTGGGTGGCAGTGAAGAGTTACTGAATAGCTGGCTAACTACAGGAGAGCTAGTAAGAGAGATGGCTAGAAATGTGCTTGGTGTGACATCTGGAAAGAGGAAGGAGGACAAGTAGACCTGGTGGTGGAATGAAGAAGTACAGGAGAGTACACAGAGAAAGAGGTTGGTGAATAAGAAGTGGGATTGTCAGAGAGATGAAGAAAGTAGACAAGAGTAGAAGGAGATGAGGTGCATGGCAAAGAGAAAGGTGGAGAAGGCTAAGGATAAGGTGTATGAAGAGTTGTATAAAAGGTTAGACACTGAGGAGGGAGAAAAGGACCTGTACCGATTGGCTTGACAGAGGGACCAAGTTAGTAAAGATGTGCAGCAGGTAAGGATGTTAAAAGATAATGAGGGAAACGTACTCACAAGCGAGGAGAGTGTGTTGAGCAGATGGAAAGAGTACTTTGAGGGGTTGATGAATGAAGAGATTGAGAGGGGGAGAAGGTTGGATGATGTGCGGATAGTGAATCATGACGTGCAGTGAATTAGCAAGGAGGAAGTAAGGATAGCTATGAAGAGGATGAAGAACGGAAAGGCTGTTGGTCCAGATGACATACCTGTGGAAGCATGGAGGTGTTTAGGTGAAATGGCAGTGGAGTTTTTAACTAGATTGTTTAATGAAATCTTGGAAAGTGAGAGGATGCCTGAGGAATGGAGAAAAGGTGTTTTGGTACTGATTTTTTAAGAATAAGGGTGATGTGCAGAGCTGTAGTAACTACAGAGGGATTAAACTGATCAGTCACAGCATGAAGTTATGGGAAAGAGTAGTGGAAGCTAAGTTAAGAAGGGAGGTGATGATTAGTGATCAGCAGTATGGTTTCGTGCCAGGAAAGAGCACTACAGATGCGATGTTTTCTCTGAGAGTGTTGATGGAGAAGTACAGAGAAGGTCAGAAGGAATTGCATTGTGTCTTTGTGGATTTAGAGAAAGCACATAACAGGGTGCCTAGAGAGGAGTTGTGGTATTGTATGAGGAAGTCAGGAGTGTCAGAGAAGTATGTAAGAGTGGTACAGGATATGTACAAGGGTAGTGTGACAGCGGTGAGGTCTGCGGTGGGAGTGACGGATGCGTTTAAGGTGGAGGTGGGATTACATCAAGGATCAGCTCTGAGCCCTTTCTTATTTGCTATGGTGATGGACAGGTTGACAGACGAGATCAGACAGGAGTCTCCGTGGACTATGATGTTTGCAGATGACATTGTGATCTGTAGTGAGAGTAGGGAACAGGTGGAGGAGACCCTGGAGAGGTGGAGATATGCTCTAGAGAAAAGAGGAATGAAGGTCAGCAGGGCTAAGACAGAATATATGTGTGTGAATGAGAGGAAGGATAGAGGAATGGTGAGGATGCAGGGAGTAGAGGTGGGGTAGGTGGATGAGTTTAAGTACTTGGGCTCAACAGTTCAGAGTAATGGTGAGTGTGGAAGAGAGGTGAAGAAGAGAGTACAGGCTAGATGGAGTGGGTGGAGAAGAGTGTCAGGAGTGATTTGTGACAGACGAGTACCAGTAAGAGTGAAAGGGAAGGTCTACAAGAGGGTAGTGAGACCAGCTATGTTATATGGGTTGGAGACAGTGGCATTGACAAAAAGGCAGGAGTCAGAGCTTGACATGGCAATGTTGAAGATGTTAAGATTTTCACTGTGTGTGACAATGATGGACAGGATTAGGAATAAGTATATTAGAGGGTCAGCTCAGGTTGGAAGATTTGGAGACAAATCCAGAGAGGAAAGATTACATTGGTTTGGACATGTGCTGAGTAGGGATGCAGAGTATATTGGGAAAAAGATGCTAAGGATGAAGCTGCCAGGTAACAGGAAAAGAGGAAGGCCTAAGATAAGGTTTATGGATGTGGTGAGAGAGGACATGCAGGTGGTTGGTGTGACAGAGCAAGATGCAAAGGACAGGAAGAAATGGAAACAGTTGATCTGCTGTGGCGACCCCTAATGGGAGCAGCTGAAAGAAGAAGAAGAAGGGAAGAAAATCAGTTACTATATGAAACTAAGTGGACTGAGGTGTTCAGTGGAAAAACTGCAGATGGAATGTGGAAAGTTTTGAAAGAGAAATAGTTTGAGTGCAAAAAGTCAAAAAAATGTTTAACATCAGGATCTAGGCATGCAACATTGGGGGGTATATTTCCATAAGAACAAGATACCTGATTAAGGTGAGAGACCAAAAATATAAGAAATGGAAGAGAGGTCGAACTACAACTTTGAAAACTGAAAGAAACGAGCCGGACAAACAGAATAAGCATAGTGTCAGACAAGATCAAGAAAAATGTGAAGAAAATTTATATATAAAGATATTGAACATAATAAGAAACCTGTTTATAGATACGTAAGATGTGGAAGGAGTAAAGATACACAAATTAATAAACTGTGTGCAGATTCTAAAATTTATTCTCAGACACAACAGATTATAGATATATTTACAAAATTTTATGCAAAACAGTTTGGCTCCACAAAAGGGGTGGTAAGTTGTCCTAGTGACATCCAGGCAATCTCAGATACTGGAATCAAATTAGATTATATTGAAAAAGAACTGCAAACTGGATACAAACAAACCGCAGTTAGGAGACGGAATAAGTAACAATGACCTGAGAACACTTAACTTACACGGCCATTACATCTATTATTCACTAGGTCATATAAATATGGACAGATTCCTCAAGATTGGAGACATGCACTTATAAAACCTGTCTTTAAGGGAAAGGGGAGTAGGACAAACCCAGAATCATATAGACCCTTAAGTCTACTTTCATGTTGTGGAAAATTAATGGAGAAGGTAATACTGGATAAGTTATTGCCAGAAATGGATAGGTTGGGACTTGAAACCATATATTAGCATGCATATGTTGAAAATAGATCTATTACTACCTGTAACATGATGTTCTATAACAATATAATAACAGCTATGAATGAAAAATTGTGCTGTGATGTAATTTGTATAGATTTAACTTCAGCATTTGACAGGGTCATACACAAAACACTGATCAATAAATTAGTGCAACTTGGTATTGATGTACGGTTGATAAGATGGATAGCTGCATGGCTTACAAATAAGACATGGCAAGTATCACACACTAACTGGACAGGTGAAATCCTTGGTTACAGTCAAGGTGTCCCACAGGGCTCTGTACTAGGCCCTTACTTATTTAGATTGTATCCTTCAGATCTTACTTTTTCATCTGAGGTGTTCTACAGTCTATATGCTGACGACCTGAAATTGGGTAAACTGATTACAAGTATTACAGATAAGACATGTCTGCAAAATAATTTGACTAAATTGACCATTTGGGCGCAGGAGAATAATATGTTGATAAATACATCATAAACTAAGCATATGGGATTTGGGAGACATAAATACAGCACACAGTGATTGAAACAGTAGACTCATTTAAGGAACTGGGTATATGGGTAGATTCAGCTATGAGTTTTTCTAATCATATCAGCCAATTGGTTAATAATAGTTATAGAACTATAGGTTGCATAGAATATTTATAAAGTCTAGGAAATCAAACATAATGAAGTAATTGTTTGTTAGTTACATTAGACTCAAACTTGAGTATGGAATAACAATATGGAAAACCTACAGGAAGGAAAACAAGCATGAATAAACTGGAAAGAGTACAGCGGAAATATACTAAGGGCATCCATGAATGTGAAAATCTAAGTTATTATGAAAGACTAAAATATCTGAATTTGTACAGTGCCTCTTACAGATATTTAAGAGGATATCATATTCAGGTATATAGGGCATTTAGGGACAACTACATCTGGGAATGTTTGGGGTTATCAAATGTACTAGAGAATTGTCAGATAACCTATGTAGAAGATTCTATAGGAATGAGAAGTGTACTAACTGGTTCTCTGACAGAGTAGCTGATCCTTGGAATAGGCTACCAAATTACATTAAAGCAAGTACTAGTTTAGATGTTTTTAAGAACAGCCTGGACATTTATTATGGGAACAAGTGTTTTGGCATTCTGGTAAGCCATAAGGCATTTAATGCACATTCTTGAAACATTTGTATGTATGTATATAGTGTGTTGGGTACGTTGCTTTGCCTTATGGGCTGTGCTTTATTGGTACACTGAGTCTGTGGGCTGTCAGTTGGGTTGTGTTGGGGGGGGGGGTGGAGGTTGCTTGCGTTTCTGCTTTGGAGGTCTCTGTTGCTTGAGTAGATTATTATTGAGACCCTCTGCAAATGTTTTTGTGTTTCTATGTGTTGATTTTGGTGGTGTAGGTTTAGTGGGACTATGTGATGAGTGTGGTGTGGTGCAAGTGTTTACCTTCTCCTCTTGACTGTCAAGTTCAGTCTTGGTTGGAGAGAGCTTTACCTCCAGTTTGGCTAGATAAGTGTATCTGTCACATGTTGTGGTGTTAGGTGGTAGGAGGAGAGGGTTGTCTGTGTACATGGGGCAATTGCTACATTGGCTCAAGATGCCCAGATTCATCAGATAGACAGGAGAGAACACTGGGAGCTGACCCTTGGACATGCCTGAATAAAAAACTACTTTCCTCTAGACAAGTGAGGAAAGTGAGCATAAGAGCTGTTTTTCTCTAAGCAAGTGAGGAAAGTAAGTACAAAAACTGTTTTCCTCTAGGTAAATAGGAAGGTTGACTGCTGTAGTAATTTGTAGCTTATTTAGTGCTAATAACAAGTTGTGAACAAGTGCTGAGCAAGAATAAGCAAATTCAAGTGCTAAAACTAAGAATCTGTACCTGGATCTTGTGGTAGATAGGCTACCTAGTGGTTACCACTCGCACTGATAAGCTAGAATGCTTCCCTCCAACACAGAAAGACTTGGGGGGCTCAGAAGCTTACAAACAGTCCTGGACACAGCAAATCTGTATCTGGACTAGACTAGTTACAGGAAAGGTGGGAAACAAGCACAAACGTAAGCTTTTATACCAGAATGTTGAAAGAGATGGAAAAACTGCCCAAACGGCTAATAAACTACAATTTCTGGGCCAGAAACAGCTCTTATGGTAGATAAGCTACCTAGTACTTACCACTCCCACTGATAATCTAGAAGGCTTCCCTCCAACACAGAAAGGCTTGGGGGGGGGGGCTCAGAAACTTACAAACAGTCCTGGATACAGCAAATCTGTATCTGGACTAGACTAGTTAAAGGAAAGGTGGGAAACGAGTGCAAACGCAGGCTTTTAAACCAGAAAGTTGTAAGAGATGTAGGGCTAAACACTATCTAACAGATCAAGTAAGGATTACCTTAGCAGCAACTTTCCTCCTTCCTTCTCTATTGTATGCTTCCCTTGGTCTTACAAATATCAGTACTATGTCTAAAACTAAACTAGCCTCCTGCTATTACAAAGTAGTTACATTTGCAACCAACCAACCTTATAAAACATACCACTGCCTTGCATTAAAACAATTAAACTGGCTTGAGCTCCCAAACCAGTTGACATACTCACAGCTAATCATTGCCCACAAGCTATTATACTCTCAAGACAAATACAAAAATACTCTACTGTACTATTCACCCACTACAGACCTTCAGCCTAGCAATAAACGCTCACTATGTTTTTGTAAGACATTCAACACTGTTGAAGACTCTCTCTAGTCTCATTATGTGTTAGAACTCTGGAAAGAAATCCCCACACAGTTAAAACAGATAGAAAACTTGGAACAGTTTCAAAACTTTGCTTAAACAGCACCTATGCCAAAGATGGCTCTGTTCTTCCTGCTCACCTGGCTAGCTTTACACAGATTATTTTTCTTCAACTCTTACAATCTTTTTGTACCTTATCATTCCTCCTCATACTGCACTGATTTCCTAAACTCTTACTTTTCCTCCTTCTCTCACACTCCATCATAAACTGTAATTCTTCTTCTGTCTATTTATCTTCCTGTTCATTTCCATAACATCTACTTTCATATCTCTTTTATTATTTTTAAGCTATATTCTATGTGACTGTCTGTAGATTATTACAAAACTCAGAAATACCCCAGTCTGATATTTTCCCTGCAGCCATCATGCTATAAATACATAAATTGTTACTGTATGTTATTTCTCTGTTCAGTCATTAGCCAATCTATGCTAATAAGTTCATATGTGGCTAATGGCCCTGGAGCCTTTACAAGCCTAGCCAATAGGATTACTCTGGCAATGTGCCACCCGACATTAGTTCCTAGTGCCTCTGTCGAGTAGAGCCACTGGAGTGATTCCCCGGGGTGAATTTTCTATTTCCCATCCACTCATCAAGATTCCTCTTGAAGAGGGCCAGTGAGGTGCTCTGCTTGACATGTATGGGAAGTCTATTCCATACCATGGGCAGTCTCTGGGTTATGAACCTGTCCTTCCAGCATGTTCCTCTGATTGTAGTAATGAGGTTGAGGTCTCTGGAGCATGTGGTGCAGAGGGATTGGGATTTCTTTAGATATAGCATTTCTAACAGAGCTGGGTCAGAACATGGCTTTGTAAGTCAAGCAGAGATTGCCTCTAAGTAGGCGATATGAGACAGAGAATAGTTTGAGTTTTTTGAGTCTGTCCATATAGGACAAGTGTTTAAGGCCTAGGATCCCCTTTGTGAGGTACTTTTGAGGCCTATCCAGTTGTTGCAGGTGTCTAGTGAGGTACATGCCAAATGGGGCATTGTACTCGACGATTGTCCTAATGAGAGAAGAGTAAAGGGAGACAATGACCTCTTTCTTCCTAGATGCAAAACCCTTAGTAATGAGATATGCCACATAGAAGGACTTTCTGACCACAGTGGTAATGTGGTGGTCAAAAGGGAGGTTGCTGTCAACCTGTGTTCCTAGATCTCTTATAACACCTTCTGTGTTTAGTGGATTTTTCCCAAGGGTGATGACAACACATTTTTTGGCATTGAGCTTAAGGCCATGGTTCTGGCACCAGTCATTGGTCTCACTGATGCATTTCTGTAGGATGTCGACATCACTTGGGGACTTAATAATAGCTCCCAACTTGCAATCGTCTGTGAACTTTTTCAGCCAGAGTCCCTTCGTGTTGGCCTGGACATCAGAAAAGTAGATACCAAACAGGAGAGGACTCAGGACAGAACCCTGTGGGACTCCACTCATGATGGTCAACTGTCTTTCTTGGAGTCAGCTGCTTTCGCACCACTGTGGGTTCTATCTGTGAGCCAGTTTGCAACCCACCTAGTGATATAGGGGTTGATGCCTAGCTTAGTGAGTTTTATTATGATTCCTGAGTGGGGAATGGTATCAAAGGCCTTGGCTAGATCACAATAGGCTGTATGAATCACCTGGCCTTCATCCACAGCTCTGGTGACTGACTCAAAGAAGTTGACCAAGTTGAGCAGGCATGATCTACCCTTCACAAAACCAAATTGTGTAGGATCCAGAGTTTGGAGATTCCCTATATCCTTTTGTATTAGGTCCATGATAATGTGTTCCATAGCTTTGTATATCAGACTTGTCAGGCTAATGGGTCAATAGTTCCCAGGGTCTGTAGTTGCTCCTCCTTTGTGGAGAGGGATGATTGTAGCAGTGCGCCATTCAGTAGGGACAAAGTCTAAGATGAGGCTGTGATTAAACAGGACACACAGATGAGGTGCCAGTTCACTCTGTAGTTCATGAAGAACACAGCCGGGGATATTGTCAGGTCCCATAGAAGCTGTATTCTTAGCCTTGGACAGTGCTGTTTTAACCTGTAAAGCAGTAATACTGGGTACCTGGAAATCTACTTGTATTGTGATTGGTGCTTTGGGGGGGGTAAGGTTGGCACTGAATCTCTCGGACAGTATATTGGCAATATCTGTTGGCTCGGTATAGGAGGTACCATTGTGCAGTACCTCAGAGCAAATCTGGGTATTGCCATGGATATTCTTTACATAACTATAGAAGGCTTTATGGTTGTCTTTACTATCTGCTGCAATTCTGTTTTCATAGCTAGCTTTAGAGGATTTGATGAGGGATCTCAACCTTTTGTTGAGGCTGATAAGGGAGTTTTTCCAGTCTTGGGAGTTCACCTTATTCTACATCAGTTTCCTCCTTCTGTTGTAGAGTTTGTTTATGGCAGGGGACCACCAGATTGGTTTCCTTTTTTTTTGAGGAGAACATCTTAATTCTATTGGGTATGGAGAGACCCATGCATTGGTGTACGTGTTCATACAGTGCATTAGTGTATGATTCGGCAGTCATGCAACTATTCTCCATTTGCATGGATGCCGTGAAGTTAGCCACCTCTGCTTTTAGGAGCCCAAAATTAGCTTTGGAGAAGTTTTTCATGGTGGTTACCTTTGTTGGGAGGGTGTATGATAGGGATGTGGATTTCCAAGGTTATTAGTTTGTGGTCAGATTTAACCAGGGAGGAATTGACTATTGGTGTAGAGCAACGACCGCCAATGTTAGTAATGACCAGGTCAAGGATGTTGCTACCTCTAGTGGGGGTAAGAATGAGCTGGTCCAGGGGATTGGAATTAATGAATTCCAGAAAGTGTTGGGCAAGTGTATTGGTACATGAGTAGTTTTCTCAGTTAATGGAGGGTTAGTTGAAGTCGCCCAGTATGAGACTGTTAGGTTGGACCCTAATATTCTCTCTTGTTTTTGTGTTAAAATGTTATGCTCATGTAAGAAATATTTAAATATCATGTAAAAAAGCTCATGTATAGCTGTTTTTACCTTGCAATTAAAAATGTGCATCATGTGTAACTTAAATGTGGAGAATTTCCCCCCAGGCCTCTGCTGGAAATGGGTTTTGCCCAGTCATACTGTTCCCGGTCAACAATGACAAATAAGTAACAATGGGTGAAGACAGTAATAGCCTACAGGTGAATTACATTGTTGTTTTACAGTATGCTGCTCAGCCTTCCTAGAATTATATGGAACACAGCAGTGATAGCTGGGAAATGTGAATGAGATTCACTGCATAGCTCAGACTTAAACCCTTAGGTCCTAACTCTTAAATAAGTAAAGTTCTTATTTTTCATCAATGTGCCCATTAATGGATTCTGATATTGTATGTTTCATCTGAGCGAGTTTAATGTATTCATACCTATATTGTTTTATTTTCTTTTAACCAATACAATATCATAACAGCAGAGGCAGCAGCACTAGAGTTCAATTACTCCAGCTGAAAAACATTTTTTTTCCATCATGGTTTAATTTGCTCTAGACAACAGTTAATTGTTATTTATCTCATGATATATTTTTTGTCATCCTTAATAATCTTGTTACCATAGAATTTAAAGTGATTTCTGTCAGCTTGCAAATGATTTTTATCTTTTGTTCTAACACCAAGAAAATCTGGGTTATTCTTACATGACCTCACATTAATATGTTTGTGCTAGGGCTGTATAACACTATAAATCATTATAAAAGTTTTCAAACTTCCTGTATAATACACAGACATTCAGTTTCTTGCTGCCTTTCAGGTTCTGCTTGCTTTTTTCACCTTAAATAAGCTGACAGGAAATATTCTTCCTTTGTGCTGTATTATGATATTTATCTGATGTACTCTAATCTTTGCAATTCAGGGTTTGATGCCAACACTTGTATGTTGAACTCTGGGAAGGTGACTGAAATGTACTCCATCAAATGCCTTGTTATTTTGCCAGTAATGTCATGAAGTGATGTTCATAGCCAAATAATTTGTTATCCTTCCAGTATATCATATATGAGTCCGTTTCTTCAGATGTTTTATTTTCTATTGCAGTGTAATCAGGGCAATATTTTTTAACATGATATGAACTAAGTTGTCTCAGTACTATTCATTACTGGAATATTATTGTTTCATTCTTAACAAATGTTTGTCTGGCAGTTTCTTCTTCTACCCTATTTGAGTACTGTGTTAGGTCTGATTTCTTTCACCTCCATTTGCCTAAAATGTGACTCTAAGCAAGTCACTTGACAATATAGCGCATTTCAATCACCTGTATAAAGGAGCACTTGTATCCAGTGGACTTACTGGTTATCAAATATGGGGAAAAAACTCTTACAGTGTGGACTGGGCATCTATTTTAGCATAATGTTAACTAACTTAAATTTGCAAGATTTACTGTGATCTAACTGCCCATACTCTGGGCATATTTGCTTTATACTATGAAATATGTTCACATTTTTATTTGGGGAAACTTTTATTCTTCCACATCTTTTTCAAATGAAGAGGTGATAACTTGGTGCTTCTCAGTTTACAGAATTTGCTACATATGATCCATAATATAGTATTTTATATCCTACAATCTAAGATTTCAAATATGCACCGACACCATTTTTAAATGAATTATATTTCAAAACTCTTACATTTAATTTATTCATTTAATTTGTTATATGGATAAGTGAACTAATCATTGTGAACTCTGCTCTGCCCTACATCAGACCATAAGGTTTAAAGGTGATATGTATGGACTGAAAAAAATAATCAGTCAACTTAAGCTGGGTGTCTCTGACAAATAGAAGGAAACTGGAGTAAACAGAAAAATCACATGTAAACAGGTGTAAAGCATACAAATTTCATATATCAGTAACTGAAAAATGGGATAATACCACTTTTGTGGAGCTTGTGTGAAATCATCATTAACCACTGTGATGTCAAAGCTTCCAGCTCAACTATTTTGAGATGGCTATATATTTCTGGAACATGTTATCTAGTGCTTACAGTTTGGAAGAGGTCATCATGGACATATGGACATATGGCTGTGATGTCCTAGATACAATAAGATATATGATAAAAGAATCATACGGTCTTGCACAACTGTCAGTCATCTGTTTTTATCTATCAAATTTTGTCGGCTAAACAGATGATGTTGACCAAAGGTTGAGGGTTGAGTCAAGTAACATCAGTCTTTATATACTGCATATTGCCCAAATTGTCATTTGGTTTTGATAAATGTGCAAAAGCAACCTTTAAAAAAGGAAAATTGCAGCACCAGGAAAACATCAGTTTGGGACAAGAATGTGATATAAAAGAACTTGAGCAAGAGAGGGTGTATAAATACTTGGGAATTGATTAAGGATCAGCAATAAAACTTGAACAAATGCAAATAAGTAAGGAGTACTTTAGAAGACTTAAATTAATCCTGAAAACAGCATTGACAGCTAGGAACAAGATCCAAGCTATAAATCAATTTGCTCTTCCTGTCCTAACTTATAGTTTTGGAGTGATTGACTGGCCCCAAAAAAGTGTTGGATAATTTAGATATCAAAACAAGAAGGATGCTTCATGCTCACCAAATGATTTATAAAAATCAGTGCATACCAAGATTATATATCTCACGCTCTGAAGGAGGGATGGGCCTCCTTGGAATTGATTACATGTATAGATCTCAATCATAGGACTCCACACATATCTATTGACCTCACAAGATCTAAATGTGGTGAAAGTTTTGAAACATGAGGCGAATAAATCTAAGATGGCTTCTCTGCTTAATTTAGCAGAAGCATATCAACGACAGCAGGAATGGAAATCAAACCAGAAGTAGATAAAAAACAGGCGGCAACTGAATGTGCTAAAAAAGAAAATAAAGAATATAAGGTGAAGGATCATATGAGAAGGCAAGAAATGTGCAAAAAACATAAATATAGTTGCAAGTATAAAAAAACTTCTGGAAGAGCCTCATATTGATCAAGAAGGAACGCAGGAATGGTTAAGGAGAGGTGAATTTACATCAAGAAATGAAAGGTTAATATTGGCAGCTCAAGATAGTGGGCTGCGTACACGCTGGTTTACTAAGTCCATTGAAAATGTGGGAGAAACAGACATATGTAGGTTTTGTGGAACCGAGTTGGAAACAGTTGCACACCTTATTGCTGGTTGCGATGCTCTAATGGCAGAGGGACAGTTTAATGAAAGGCATAATAATGCGGCGTATTTGTTACACTAGAGATTGTGCAAACATTATGGTATCAAAGTGGCTGAAAAACATTGGAAACGAGCCACAGAGAATCATAGAAAATTATGAAGTTTATATCACATGGCATCACCCAATACCAACAGTCCAAAAGATAGATGCTATAAAACTGGACATAGTGATCCAAGAAAAGAAGACAAAAGTAGCATTGATCATTGAAATTGCCACACCTAGTGACTATAGTGTCTTGCGTACAGAGAGACACAAAGTCATAAAATACCTTGATCTGCAGACAGAAACGAGAGCTATGTGGAAGAAAGATACCCAGACAGTTCCAATAGTAGTAAGAGCAACTGGTCTTATAAAAAATAATTTACAATCATATTTAGATATGTTACCAATTCATGTAACACCGTATGAATTGCAGAAGGAGTCATTCCTGGGCACATTGCGGGTACTGCGAAGAGCACTTTTGGCTAACATCAAAGAGTGAAATAATACTAATTTCAGGAACTTTAATCGTACTCTGACTTAGGAATGGGACCATTCCTGTCATGGTATTAGAAACCCAAAAGACTTGGAGAAATCAAAAAAGGGAGAAACCATGTGTGTGTGTGTGTGTGTGTGTGTGTGTGTGTGTGTGTGTGGATATGCATGTATATAGGTATATATATATAGGTTTACAATCAAAACTTGGAAATTGCATTGGTCGACCAGCATGTGGTCGACTTGCAGTTTCCAAGTCGGCATAATGCTGAACCTAAAATGATCGACTACACTACAGTGAATGGGTAGTGTAGGTTTATATTTTGGGTTCGACATTGTTTAGGGAGGTTGTGGTTCAGTGAGGAACAGGGAATTAGCCCATTTCCTCAATGAAGTGCAATCTCGGAGGTGATATATTTGATGTGCAGGGGGTTTGGGAGGCACAACCCCGCACATGGGGGTTAACGGAAGTATAGCCTCCCTGCAAAATAGTACAATTAACATACCATTGACCATTGAATGTGATGTACGTTAATGTGCATAGCATGGATGACTGATGTCACCTCCAGCTATGTTGAACTCGTCGAACCAGGAAGTTTGGGTATGTCGTTTCAGACATTCTGCATTTTAGACGTGTCGGGAAGTGACATTTTCCATCGACATTATGGTTATTCGATGGAAGCATTTTCAAGAATATGATAGTAAACTTATATATATATATATAAATATATATATATATATATATATATATATATATATATATATACACACACACACACATATATATTTCATATATATATATATATATATATATATATATATATATATATACATACAGAGAGAGACTGGGAGCTTGATTGATACATATTATGTGAAGGGTGCAGACAGTGGCAAAGAAACTACATATCAGACCCATAGCTTTTTTTTTTTTGTGCCATTTCCTATTGCTGCATCTATCAACTGTAAGTTGAGGAGAAAAACTAATAACAAAAATAAGCTTGTTCCTTCTTTTAATCTGTAGCATGTAGGAAGCAGCTGCTACAGTTTTCTACCACAAATGGAGCACTACAGCACTTCAGTTTACAGTGCAAATACAATACCAATATGTACTTATAAAGAGAGATTAGAATTGTCTGATTGTACTCTCTAACACTTTAGTCCTTGGCAAAGCTACCCCCTTCACTCACCTTAGTAAGACCACTGATAAATATACTGTTTTTCCAGTACTCCATTATTTGCCTTATCCTGCTCATGTTATGAAGGAGCTGGTTCCAATCATAGCACTCTTTAGGAATAATTCTGGATGAGATGCCAGCCCAATTCTTTATGTGAATGTGTATTGTTAAGGTACCAAATACCTTTCACATGAGACAGTCAGCAGAGAATAACAATTCTCTTTATTGCATAAAAAGACATGTAAGTTGGAGACTGAGTAATCATAACCCTGTCTCCCTAAAGCACAGAAGTCTTTGTTTTTTTTATACCTTTTGTTCAGTAAAAGCAAAATTAATGTAAGAATTAGAAAACTGCCATGATCAATTAGAAATCAACACTACAACATTAATTTTGCTAAGATCTCATGACTTTCTATACTAGGCATGAGTTCCAAATTTCATGATAGAACTTCTACTCAGAAAAAATCCTATACTTTTCTAATCCTAAAATAAGAAAACTACCAGCAAAAAGTATGTAAATGAGGTAAACGGCTAAACAATACACAACAGAAAAACAGCAAAGCCAAAAGATAACTTTAATAACACTTCAAATAAAATTCTGCAAAGCTTTCAGGTATAACCCTTCCTCATTGCAGTATAGAACTAAATAACCAGAGTACTCTTTTTAAATACACAAGAAGATGCAGCCAGCCAATCAGAATGCTTAATTACATAATTATATCCTTAAAACAGTACATTCTCAATGCATATGTACGAATTATATTACTTTACAAAAAACATTTAGAATCCAGTTAAAACTTTAAAATAAGGTAATTAAAATTTCACCTGTTTTGCTTTTAGTACAGGGTTAAAGCTAATAGCTGCATTAATTCCTGGAATTTTGTCTGCATTTAGTTTTAAAATCCGTCTATACTCAGCAACTTCAAGCTTATTATTAGTGTCACCCCCTCTTGTATTAGTATTCAGTACTTGTAACACCTTAAATTTAAACGTATGATTCATGCCTCTTTCTATACAATGTTTAGACAAAACATTAGTTAAAACATTCCTCCTTATATCAGATAAGTGTTCAGTAGTTCTGTCTTTCAATTTCTCATGCATTTCCCTACATAAAATGCTGAGCACTCTGAGCAGTTACCAAAGTACACCATCTTTTCTGTAACACAGGTGGCAAACCATCATATTTCATATATTTTATTTGTAACTAGCTGTAGAAAATGTGTTTCTTTACTTGTATACTTACAATTCACACAACTGAAACAAGAGAAAGAACCTACCTTGGAACTTCTAGTCACTTTATGTATAGGTCTATAATTAACCTCCTCACACCATAGTCTTTGCTTCAACATTTTCATTCTTTTGAATGCAATGTGTGGTGCGTTTCCTATCATATTACTTAACTCAGGATGTGCACTTAGAATTGTCCAATTATTATGAATTATTTCTTGGACGCCATTTGTCTTGATGTTGTAACTAGTAATATATGCATATCTAATAACACTACTGTCAATGCGTTCCTCATTCACCATATCATTCTTACTACTATTTATTTATTTATTCATCTTTTGTTAACTGGGTTAGTCCAACTAGGCTGTTGGCCCATTTTCAGTGTCAACCCAAGGAGAAAAACGACACACAAATATGTAAACAAAAACTTCAAATATTTATGAATAAAAAGCGGCAGATTAAGTACAAATAATGGAAAATAAATCAGCATTAAAAAAGATTAAACAGTCAGCATTAAACAAAAATTTAGCAATAATATTGTTGCAAATTATGAGGTAGAAAACTGGAGTAAAAGTAAAGAATTCAGATTTATAAAATGTCATCCAAATAAGACAAAAACAAATAGTGAAGACCTCCAAAACTTGGTAATTAATAAGTATTTAGAATGGGGGGAGAAAGTGGAGGGGAGAGTAAGGTCTAGGAGATTGTAGGGAGGAAAGTAAACAGCTATAGGAAGTAAAGTTAAAGCAGAAGCTAGGGACTAGAGAAATGCAGCTTTAGGAAGCGGGGAATAGGATGGTACAGAGAAGGAGATATGATGAGATTAGTTTATAATGTAGCTCAGTGGCCCCAGTGTTGGCATATAAAAGTTACATTAGAGTCAGGAAAGTAGGAAAATTATGGCAAGCCAAAGGTGAGAGAGAGAGTTAGGTAGGTTGGTAACAGGTGCAGGAGGGGGAGTTGGCAAGGTAGTTCTTTAATTCTATTTTGCAGTGAAGAGAAGGTTGGATAGAGAATATATTAGGAGGGAGTTTGTTCCAAATTTGAGATATAGTGCATTTGTAATGTAATCTGCCTACTGTCTTGTTAGGCCTATAGGTATTGAGTAGCTGTTGGTCAGTGCTATGGAGTAATTGTTAAGGTTTGTATAGAAATAGGAGGGTAGATAGGGAGGGATCATTTACAGGTTTGTGCAGTAGGAAATTTGTCATCTGTAGCTGAGAAAGTTGGACTAGTTGAGAGAATTCAAGCCACAGTAGTTGTTTGAGGGATAGACAGTGATGAAATTTGTAAGGGGAGTTACAGGTAAACCTAGCTATCTGGTTGTATGTCTGTTCTAGCTAGGCTAAAAAAATCAGCTTGTGAGTAAGTATAGGGGAGGCATAAAGAAGGCAAAGGAGAAGGTACGCTTGAGCTAGTGAAGTCCTTGAGGTGATGGATAAGAATTTTTTGTTTCTATATAAAATACCAAGTTTTTGATTGGTGTTTTTGATGGATTGCTGGATATGAATATCAAATTTCAGCTGGTCATCAATTGTGATGCCTAGAAGTTTAGGATGGGAGTTAGCATGAATGATGGTGTTGTCTAGTGAAAAGAGATTAAGGGATGATTTAAGGTTGGACATGGATTTCAGAAAGGAAAGAAGAATCTTGGTTTTCTTTGAGTTAAGAATTAGTTGGTTATTGATTAACCATTGTTCAATGGTGTTAAAAGAAGTTTGTGTGAGGGAGTGAAGGTCGGAAGTGTTGTCAGAGAGGAAAATAAGAGTCAAGTCATCAGCATATTGTTTTGGATCAGAGAAGAGGCACAACAGGTGGATTGCTTGTAAAGATATTAAAGAGAAATGGGGCTGAGAATGGATCCTTGGATATACCTGATTTGATAAGCAGGAAAGGTGAGCAGGAGGTCTGCCATCTGACAGATTGTTGTCTGTTAGTAAGATAACTGGAGAAACAAAGAATAGAGGGAGTAGAGAGATTGAGCTCAGTAAGTTTAGTGAGAAGCTTGGGATGGGAGTTGGTGTTGAATGCCTTGGAAAGGTCAAGGAAAACCCATGACACCAGTTTGTTGTTATCTTTTGCCATGGCTACAGTCTGGGTGAAGGGTAGGAGGGCTGTGGAAGTGTTGTGGTGTGGCTTAAATCCATGTTGAGAGGGGGTGAGCACATTTTCATGAATTAGATATTTAAGAAGTTGTCTGTGTATGCCATTCTCTAAATTTTTTGAGAGAGGAGAAAGGGTGGCTATGGGTCGCAAATTGGATGGGTGAGTGGAGTTGCCTCCTTTGTGAAGTGGAATTGTATAAAAGGATTTCCAAATATCTGGAACTGAGGATTCTTTGACAGAATGGTTGATAAGGACTGAGATTGGATATGCTATAGTACTGGCTACAAGTTTGAGAAACTGAGGGAATAATTTATCAAATGAGGGGGAGCAAGGTTTAAGTTTCAGCAAAAGGGATTTGATATAAGCAATAGGAACAGGTTTCAGTGAGAAGGCTGAGTGGAGGTAGGTAGTGGAGGGGGTGGTGGTTGTGATTTGTTAGTGTCTGGAGGGGTTAGTTTGCAGATAGAGTCAATAAATTAGTTGTTTAAAAGGATTGCCATCTTGAGTGGTGTTTTATTGGGGAAGGGGTTGGAGTAGAAGGTCTCCCAGGTTGGTGAATATTGTTCATGGTGTGCCAGAATTTTGGGGGGATTGAAGTGTGGTTAGCTTGAGCTTCATGACAGAATTTTTTTTCTTGTCTTGGATAACATGTTTTTTGGTAAGGTTTCTTAGTTCTTTGAATTTAAGAAAAAGTGAGGATGATTTAGATTTTGTCCATTGCTTCCAAGTAGTGTCTTGTAGTTGCATATTCGAAAGGGTAGCTTTGGACAGACAGGGTGTGGGATTAGATTTTACCCTAACTTTTCTGATGGGTACTAGGGTGTTTAGTATGCAAAGGAAGGTTGAACAGGTTAGACCAGTTAACTAGAGAGAGTTGGTAGTTTTAAGTTTCTGTGTTGAATGTGTATAGGTTTTGTCTGTCTCTGTATAGGTGGGTTTGAAAGTAAGAGCAGGTGCTCTGAATATTGATATAGGGAGGGTATCACTTAAGGTGCCTCCAGGGTAGTGGGATTATAGTACTGATTTGGGTTAGAAGTTAAAATCCAGTTTAGAATGGAGATGGAGGTTCTATTGATATGGGTGGGGGTTGAGATAAGTTGACTGAAACCAAAAAGGTTCATACTAAGGCTAGGGGAGTTGGGAGAGAGTTTATTCCAATCAATATTGACATCACCTAGTAATATTGTTTCATAAGATATATGTTGGGAGATCCAGGATGGAACCAATTCAAGAATAGGAATATTGTAACCAGGAGGTATGTATATATATATATATATATATATATATATATATATATATATATATATATATATATATATATATATGCTATTATGAATTTCTTGTGTGGGTTAAGGTAGCAGTTGAGGAATATGAGTTCAGCAGGTGAGAAATCAGGGAGGGGAAGGGAGAGGGGGGAGAAGTTCAGTTGATCATGGTACATAATAGCAACACCTCCCCCCTTTTTTGGAGAGTCTGTCATGCCAGAGTATGTTATAGCCAGGGGCTAGGATTTCAGAGTTAGAGATATGTGGTTTGAGCCAGGTTTTTGAGAGGGTTAGGATGTGGGGAGAGTGGTGGACAATCCATGTGTGTAGGTCAGAGATTCTGTTAGTGAGGCTTTGCAGGTTTATAGAGTAAATAGATGTGTTTAGTTTGAGAGGATGAAGGTTAGTGCCCATTTGTAGAGATGGAGGTGGTAGAGTTGGAGTAATAGGTTGGACCAGGATTGGGGTGGATGTCCCCATCTGGTGGAAAAGTAATAGGAGTTAGTTTAGCTTTAGAGGAGGAGAAGTAGAAAGTAGAGGGTTTGAATTTGAGTTTGGGAGAAGAGAGAAACCGATTGAAGAGTTTTGTTTTGTAATAATGACTTTAGGAGGAATTGTAAAGATAGTGTGAAACAGGGAAGTTTAGGTAATTAGTGAAGGAGGATGAAGACTGGAAAAGAGTGGGTGATACGGGAGGCTATAGTAGGTTGGAGTGATAAGATGTTAACCTGTAGAAAAGTACCAGGATAGTAGGTAAGAGAAGGTGCAGAAACATGCTGTTAATTGTTTGTGGCTGAATTAGTAATATGAGAAGAGTGATTTTACTGAATGAGTGGGTATAGTGTGAGAAAAAAGATGGTGTATGGAGGAGTAGATGGAGGAGAGAAAAAAAGAAAAATAGATTTTAAAAGGAGTTAGGGTAATGTAGAGGTGGGGTAACTGATTTGTGCTATAGAGCAACAGGCAGTAAGAGGACTATGTGGTAGGGGAGTGATAATTAAAAAAGGAAAGGGTTTAGAGAAATAGGGTAGGGATGAGAAATGTGATTGGACAAATGGGAGTGTGGGGGAGGGCCTTTTCAGAGTATGCATGGGTGGCTGGGAATGAGGGTAGGGTAGCAGAGTGGTGCCCGAATGAAGCAAGGATAGAATGGAGCAGGTAGGCCCAGGCAAGGTGGAGACTAGCACAAAAAAATCAAGATAATCAGATAAGTGGGCTGCAATGAACTGAAACATGAGAAGGTCAGTCAAGAAGAATGGTGGAAAGATGTTACCAGGGAAAGAGAGGAAAAGGGGGAAAGAGACTGAATGGAAATTAGTGGATTTGTAAGGCAGGATTAGCTATTGGATGTTGAGAAGAATGCGCCTGACCTTGCAAGAGAGGGGGGGGGTATACATTAGGTTCAAAGTAGAGGATAATTATGTGGAGTAAGTAGCCTCTCAGTTAGTGCAGCAGAAAGGGTATAGCTGAGAGAGAGTGAGAGAGAGAGAGGAGAAAACAGATTGGGTCAGGCAATATAAGAGAGCAGATACCTGAAAGTAAGGGGGACAGAAGATGGGCAGTGGTGATGTATGGGGACTGCCAGGCTAAAAACACAGGTTTAAGTGATGAGGTTCATAATGCAGTGTAAGAATGTGGCACAATAAAACAATTATGCATACATTAATTTAGAAAATAAACAACAGCAAGTAAATAGGTTGGCGCGCATGGCTGGAGGTAGAGGTGATTCACTTCTGCAGTATAGCTTCTGAGGTGAAGAAATAACTTTAATATACAAAAAAGCCACAGCCTAGCTCACAGTGAGGGGTGGGAAGTAAGCTATGAGTGTGTTGCCTGGAGAGAAAATACAAATATGGAATGAGAGTGCTGCCAGATGAGAAAAATAATGAAGCAAAAGGGGTAAAAAAGAAAAAAAGGAAAAGGTTAGACAGGATAGATGGGAACAATGCAGAAATAATGGGAGGATACACGATAAAGTGGGGGGTGTTAGACTGAAGAGGAAATTCAGGAGAGTTAGAACGAGTGATGGAATAGAGATATTAAAAAGAGAAAGGAACATAAGGGTAAGAGAGAGAAAGAGGACAGGATGGAGGAGTAGTAGTATGGCATTAAACAACAACAGGTCAATACCTTGGGTTACTAAACTATCTGATGGATGTCAGGCAATTGCAAATAGATGATGAAAATATAGAGGACATACAGTAAAAAAAGACAAATACAGTTTTTAACCTCAAATCTTTAGGCTCTAAGAAAAAAAAAATCAGCGGATTTTCAATTATTGAGGGGGGAGATTATTAACTAAGTAATAGCTGCTTGACCATCCAAACCTAAGATCTAAATGTAGTGTAGCCCACTAATAACAGCAATACCAAATTACTATAGCAGGTAAATTCGACATTTAGTGTAGACTGTTAAAACAGCAATTCAAAAGCAATAACAGCAGAACAAGAAAACACAGCTTTGAGGAACCAGTACAAATCGTTTGTCACACACTAGGAAAAATAAAACAATAGCCTGTACCTAGCCAGATATTGATTTAACATGCGGTGCTGAACACCATCTAGTGTTGTGAATATTCTGGATGGCTCACAAAAAGATTAAATGAGGCTATAGGATGCAAATACAGTGAGTGTTTCAGTATACCTCTGTGCGCTAAAATACATTTCTAAAATATGGTTTGGCCATACTAGTTCTCTTACTATCTGCATAGATTTTAGTGTCATTAAGAAGGTTATAATCATATCATCTTGTCCAAAACTCTTTTTTTTTTACTCAAATGATTTTTATTTTGATGAAATAAAACAATTTAATTGTCCAAAACTCTTGATGTATTTCTAAGACTTGTTTATTATATGTTTGATCATTTGTATTAACCTTACTGATTCTAAAATGTTGGCTTCGTACAATGCCCTTAAACGCATGTTGGGGATGCATGCTATGCCTATGCAATAATCTATTTTCATGAACTTTCTTGTGTACATGTCTCTATATTCATATCCTTTTTTGCAAAGTTAATATACAGAAAATTAATTTTATTTCTTGAAATTTCATTTTAAACTTAAGAATATTAGTACTGTTGTTGAGGTATGTAAAACATTAATGTAGGTTCTCTTCAGTACCTGTCCAAATAAAAAACACATCACCTATAAAATGCTTATAAAAATATACAAACTGAGTTAAATAGCATGAATCACTGTATGTATTATTGATTTCCCAGTTATTCATTGCTAAGTTTGCATATGTATTTGCAAATGATGTCCCCATTGCCACCCCAAAGACCTGATGAAAAAGCTCTTGCTCAAATATAAATACATTACTATTCAAAACTATATCTAAAAGGGAACATATAGTTTCTATGTGTCTTGCTCCTAACTCACTATTGGAACATAACAATTGTCTTATGGCTTCTATGCCATAATCATTTGGTAATACTGAAAATAAAGAAGTTATATCCAATTTAACAAAAAAATCTCTGCAGATTAAATTCATGCCTTTGTCTCAATTTATACAAAACAATCTTTCATATCTCTGATATAACTTCTTACCTTCCACAAATAAGGGCTCAAATAAGATATGTTCTAAGTATAAAGAGATAGGTAGTGTTACCTATCCATCACCTGAGACAACAGGTCTCATAGGTGGATTTTTAAGATCTTTATGAAGTCTTGGGAGCCCATAATCCTGTCAGCACTTGCTAATATTAGGCAGGAAGAAAGCTAAAATATACATACTGATGGATACTGCGAATATTTCATTCTGCTGTGAAGGCATATTAGAAATGAAATGCACATACTTACATTTTCCCTTCTTTGTAATTCATCTGATGCTGTAACATATCGCCCAAATCATAATGATTAGTTATGAATGGACAACGACTACGGGATTCCAGATGAATAGACACTTTTTCACTTGTTATTAGGCATTCTTCACATGCTGTTGCTTTCTGTTCCTGACATACACAATCTTTACACAATTGCTTCACACGTGTAGGGCCAGATTCATTAACAGCTACACATTGTGCCACCAACACAATAGCGAGCTATGTGGTATTCGTTAAGCAGCTCTATATGATGTGTAGAGCTGGCAAGCACAGATAAACTTTGGAATATGCTGATAAAGCATAAAGAGCTAAAGTGCATGCTAATTAACTAATCCAACATGGTGTAGCTATTCAGGAAGCTTTCTAGCAATCATATACACTCAGTGTAGTCCTTTGCCATACGTACCAAAGCCTTTTGGAATACAGACATGATTACACTTAGAAAGATAAAGCACAGTAGGGGTTGCTGCTGCTATTATTATGCTGTATGTACAACAAGCTTTAAATCAGGGTGCTCCTTCTGCTGCTGATGACAGACATTGGGCAAGAAGAAGAAAGGTGTTTAGACCTCGTTTGTCTTATTATGGACTGCATGAAACAGAAATTGTTGGGATATACAGGCTGGACAAGGAAACACTGGAGGAAACATGCAATCTCTGCCCACCCCCACCTCAGGCCTCAGGGAAATCATGGAGAACCTATCCCAGTGGAAAGAAAGTTAGGTTTAGCATTATGTATTTTAGCTAATGGCACTTTCCAGAGACCCACAGACAATATATTAGGGGTGTCACAAGCATCAGTCTCAAGCATATTACATTGACATATCTACTTCCCATGTACTCCACAGGAATGAGCAAGGACCATACAGGAATTCTCTGCAGTAGCTCACTTCCCTAACAGGGAAGGAGGTACATCAACAGAAAAGGTTTGCACTCTGTAAACTATCACTAAATTATCAAGTTGTCTGTAATGCCCAAGGGATCATCTACAACGTCTGTGAAGGTAACTGAGGCAGTTTCTATGACTTGCACATATGACACACTTGTGAGCTATACACCAGGTTTGCTAGAGGTATCATTCCTCAAAGGTATCTATTAGGGGATGCAGGGTATGCACTGGACCCCTTGCTCATGACACCTACACAACCCCACTAGACAATGATATGATGAAGCCAATGCTCATACTAGGAATATCATAGAACGTGTGTTTCAACTGTGTAAATCAAGGTTCCAGTCTTTAGACACATCAGTGGATGCATTGCAGTACATTTTGTGCCATGTTACACAATATAGTTCTCAGGAAATAGCTTCAATGAGGCCAGCAAAGGGCAGGACCTCAATTTCAAGAACTACAGGCAGGACCAGCAGCCGCAGGTACAGATAAGGAGTCTGAGGGAGAACTACCAGCTGCAGATGGTGCCAACTGATGTAGGTATGCACAGTATGCCCTGGCTCTGGGTAAGAGGTTAAGTAAAGCACACGCAATCACTACATACTGTAGGTCAAAGCCTAAGATCCCAAGCATGTAAAATAGCAAAACTGATGCCTGTCAGTCTCCACAAACTTTATTTAACCATGTAATGGCTGTGTTCTGATAACATCAGATAGGGATAATCCCAGAGGACAAAACTTGTAGCTGCAGTAATGACAAGGTACATGTGGAAACTGTAGAGAAAACATGTTTGCAACTGATTACACTTGTATGGAAATATGTATATGCCCCTAAGGAGATCATTTGTCTGAGGTGTACAGCATACCTCTCAACCTCTTTGAGCAAGAAATCTGGACAAAGCCATAAATAAAAGTGGGACAAAGGCCCAAAAGCAGGGACAACTTTTAAATATTGCTCTTACAAACTGAGAAAGTTGAGAGAATACCAGGTTGATCATTAGCAATAATTTTCTGAAGGGTATGAAGTCTGAAACTCAAATGCCTGTCTTTAGTTTCTAACTTCAATTTTTAATGATTTGCCACTACTTTGCCAGAAAACCACACTTTTGTGAAAAATGGACTAAAAATATCAGGCAAAAATCAGGACATTCTGTGAAAATCTGTACAATTGAGATGTATGGTATACAGTTATGTCAGTAATATCTCCTCTGTAACAGTTTTGCAATATGCAGTTATGTATTAGAAAGAATAGCATGCATCCAGCATTTCAGTTGAACACAATCTATACAATATGGAACAGGTCAATTATACTTTTATTTGCAGAACTGTACCAAGAAGTAGGACTGACGTAACTAAGGCATGTATTGCTGTAATGAGAGTACTAACTGGAATACACAATTATAGAAGCAATCATTCACAAATGTCTAGGAACAAGAAATCAACAACTTCCCTCTGCAATACATATTAATAAATCCAATCTTGTGAATAAGCAAGCATAAGCTATCCACTGTGTTTATCAAATATATATGCAACCATAAGTCAGAAACACATATGCAAAGGGCATGGCACAGTCATCAGCATTTGCACATGGTGAGGGTATAGAGGGCAAGGCTAACACCAAAAAAGTGAGTATA